>NW_017305429.1:140485-152800 GCF_001594115.1 Trachymyrmex septentrionalis
TTATTTTTTTCTAAAAAATTCCATAATAAGGAAAATATAAGATAATTTTGTGGGATTAATTTTTCTCCTAGGAGCTTTTTTGCGTGCCCATAAAAAAATCTGATACACAAATTTAAATTACTTTTTTTCGTGTACTTTATATCTATATATGTATATAAGCAAAATAAGAAGTAAAATCTTGATTTAAACTTTCAGCATTTGATTTCGATAGCGCCGTCACTTGCTTACGTTGTTCTTTTCACTCGATCCAATGCAATTTTTGCTGATACGAAGTTCGGTGGAAGACCTTTCAGTCTCTTGACGAGGATGAATGTGATGGAAAAACTTTGATTCTAACGGGAACACCACATAAAAACTTATCTATTTTCGAGCAATTATGTTTAATTGCAATAAAAAATGATAAGCTTTAATATATAAATGTGTTTAAATTCGAAACAATTTCGAACCTTAATAATGAATACTCGATATTTATAAGGAAAACTATTACTATTTAATGAACAAAACATAAATAACTATTAAATATATCTGCATTACATCCTTACTTGCCTATAGGTATCTTACTAGTTTTACTAGTTAAAGCTACATAATTAAAGTTTTAATATTTAAAAGAAGAGAAAAGAAAAAAAAGGGAAGTGTCGATCGATAAAAGCACGAGCGTGACGATTGGCGACGCTATTAAGATTTAATCGCGATTAATTATATAAATAGATCGATATTTCGTGATAACAACGTCAATGACTTGTTCTTGATAAAAATTGATTTCCACGTGTCTCTTCATGCATGTATCACGCGCTGGTTCTCTGCCTGGATCCGTCATAATTGAACGTAAGTCTTGAATAAACGGACATTTTGCGCTTGTCCAAATTTTTTCTTGCGCATCAGTTAGTCCCGCGCTGATTGATTTAATTAACTGTCACAGTAGTATGTACACATTTTAATACAAACGGATTTTTTATTCACCGCGAATTATCATTTCGTGATATTTTCAGGAATTTTTTACAGCAAGACCAGGAAGGAATAAACATTTCTTATAATTGTTAATATATGTGTATATATGTATTAATATCATTTTGTTTAAATTATAAACATTATATTATATAATAAGTTTGTCAGTATTGTTTTTTAATATTTAAACAATCTTATTTTTCCATATTTTTTAATATATATATAAATTGAGATAAATTGTAATATATAAATTATGCAATTAAATTTTTTTGTAAATCTTCCACCTCTTTTATGTTCAATTATTTCATTAAATATTTATGCACATTTAAAAAGGAAGACATTCTTTTTGTAAATAACACAAAAATAATTCTTTTTTTCTTGGTTTGGATAAGAAAATCGCGCTTTATTCATTTAATTATTTATTTTATGTGAAATTTAAAACACAGGCTTTTAAAACAATCAGATAACGTTCGCTGTAGTGCTTTTCCATAATTATTAATGGCTTTGCCATAACACAAGGCTTCATTTATGACATGATAATTAGTAGAATAGAACATTATTGGAATAGATCGCTTATTTCGCGCAAACTAAAAGAAGAATGTGAGATGGTGTCAATTGCCGATCGTCTTGTTTTTATAATTAGAGTGATCAATTTTGACGAGTGTGCACGTAATTCTCGCAGATTTTTGCAATACTAACTGCACTAAAATTTCGCACTAGCTTCCGTGATTATTTATAATTCAGATTTGTAATATCAAATTATACATTTCATGTTTTTGCGTCTTCTGTCATCTCCATTTACAAATGTACGTTACATACAGTGTGTCACTTTTAACGTCATCTCTAAAATATCTCTGTTATTTTTAAAGAAAGAATTTTCAAGAAAAAATTCTTCCCTTCAATGCTCGATGTAGAAAAATAAATATTTTACATATAATAAATATTATATAAATATTATATAACATATTTTCGTTGTTTGCCATAACATGATATTAATAAAAATAAAGGATTTTTTTATTGGTAATAGCAACGGTAACTTCAAAATCTAAAAAAAAATATGGTTTTGAACTAAATACTTTATTAAATATAATATTGATTCGTTCAAACCGCATAACTTCTTTCTAAAAAGTTTCAAACGGAAAAAGATATTTCGGTGATTACGTCGAGTGAATACTCTGTTTAATATAATGACTTTATTCAACTATATGAGAGACTCAAAAGAACTAACAAAGATAAAAAAAATAACTTATTTGTATCTTTAAAAGCAATTTAATTTTTTAGATGTTTTATTCTGTTCGTGGATATTAAATTTATATATGAAGGGATGGAAAAGGAGATATTAAAAATGAGTAAATAATATATTAAAATATAAATAATAAATGTAAGTAAATAACTGCATAAATCATCACTAATAAATAAAATATAATAATTTTAAAAACGTGCCTGTAGAATTTATCCATATTTTGAACAAAATTATTTAAAACTTTATGCGACATTTTTACGATTATTTTTGTTTCTCGATTAACTTTTTCATTTCAACTTGTTATATCGGCAGATTGCGCAAACAAAGAGCCTTTGATCTCGGTGCCTTTTTCTCGGTGAATGAAAGTCGTCTGATTTTGTTTCGACGCTCACGTCCACGTGCAAGTTACAATTTGCATACTACAAGACCACGAAAACACGTGCAACGTGCAATTGTGATGTTGCAGCTCATGTATATGCACATTACACATATATAGAATGCGAAAACAATTCTCTTAACTTTCTATAGCTTTTTCGATCAATTCTTATTGTTATAATTTTTGATCCGGGTTTTATATTACTAGCAATTTTTTTATTATATATTACTTAAAAAATATGCAATTTTTAAGAGAAACATTACAAAGAAGTTATAATCGCATATATTTTCCGAATTTTTCATACTGTAATACTTTGCTACTAAATAAAAATTTAGTTAAAACAAAGAAAAATAATAAATTGAAAAATATATAACTGTCTCTCTTTAGTTTCTCTTTTCGAATTTATAAATTTCATATTTTTAATTAATAATAACAACATAGAATATACGAGTAAAGTTTTAGATTTTTTGTTGAGGAAATACTAAGAAACACACGATAGTGTTTTATGTTAAGTGCACGCGTAAGTGACTCATGAAGATGAGACGCGTACTTATACTTTTGCAATCCATCTCGCTAAAACTCCGTCGTGGTACCTTGAGTAAAGCTAATGTCAGTGGTATTCAAACTTTGAAGATTTAGAACTACTTAGGAAGTTTTTAATGAAAAGATTCATAACCATTGTTCCTAAAACGCCACAACAATAGCTACAAGAATAAAAGAAGCTTTGAAAATGAGAGAGAGAAAGAGAGAGAGAGAGAGAGAGAGAGAGAGAGAGAGAGAGAAAGATTATTCCAAGATTTCTTCTTTCTCTCTCTCTCTCTCTCTCTCTCTCTCTCTCTCTCTCTCACTACTTTTTTGATTATACAAAATTAAACAACTTTTATTTAGAATATCTTTTCTATAATAATAATAATATCTAATAATAATAATGATGATGATGATGACGATGATGATAATGATAATAATAACTGTAATAAAATAATAACAACAACAGTAATAATAATAATATTGTCTGGAATACTACATTCCTTTAGACATGTTGGACATATATTTACACATATATTTTAAAATAGAAATATATTAATTCTAAAGGGGATGATATTATATAAATATAAATTGGAAGTGTGAAGCAAAATGTTCTGCTCTCTTCTTTCCAAAAATAATTTTAGAGATTAAAAAATTCATAAAATATTGATGAGGTTTTAAATTTACAGAGGAGTGTTTGTCGACAAAACGATTGTCAATGGTTCAATTTGTTTACAATTGCGTTGCCTAGAATTCAGTTGTGTAGTCGGCAGCTCTAATTGCATACTGAGAGATAGACTACAAGCGTTATTATGCATAAGTAATAGTTCGGGATACGGATTTGTGGGTAAGCCGCAACGTATTATAATTTTACTGCACGTGCATACAACCACACATAAAATAATTAAATTAGGTTAATAGTTCGTATACGTATGTATCACTAATAACATAGTTGCGTGTTGCTAAAATTTCGAGTGTTGTGAAAATTTCTCGAGCATTTTATGCACGCTATTCTATTTTAATTCGCGTAGAAAGTTGCAAACCTATCTGGAATCGAAAATGTAAATACTGTAAATAGTATGCTTAATCAATTTCTACAGGTTTAGATAAATTTGCAATTTTCCATGCAAAATGAATGGGTATACCTTAGAGAGGGTTTGCATAACGAGGCTGCCCGCTGCCGTTGTCTTCAATGCGAAACGTGGTCTATAATTGTATGGTGCCAGTGGGATTTTCAACATTCCATGCTCGGAGAATCCAGATGTCAGGTTCACCTACTTTCCATGTGTGCACACAAGATCTAGCACCTTCAATCCTTTCTAAAACAACATGTCTGTAACTCTATTAACGTATAATTAAAATATACAGCCGTATCACACATAAATGAGTCCTTTCCTCTCTCTCTCTCTCTCTCTTTCTCTCTATCTCTTTCTTTATTCTTTGCCCATCTGGAGATCGGGCTTGTAGTCTTTTGTCAACGATGATCGCAATTAAAATAAATATAATAGTTAATTTGATAGATTTTTACTTTTAAGAAGCGTTATTTTTATGCTCAATTATTTATAGAGTCAAGAGAGGATTTTTACTTTACAAATGTTTGTTTGCATATAAGAAAACATCAAGCAAATACAATTTTTATCAAAATCCAAGTGTGAAGTATGGACTTTAAAATAATACAAACATCTATGAATTATCATTTACACAAGCAAAAATAATGTGTGTGCGTAAATAATCTGAATTATTTTTGCAAAATGCAAAATACTTGCGTTCACAAAGCATCTAAAGTAATTTCACTAATGTAGTTAATGTGTACAAACTATTAAAGGGATTTTTCAAAATTTTATCTATGCAAAGTGACCATGCACGCATTGTTTATGCGTGTGATGTAGCTGTATTTATACATTGTATACGTGTGAGATCATGTATGCTACGCAGTCTTTTGCAACATGCATTGGTATCTCAAATTATTATTTCGCATAAATATTCAAGAAAGAATGAATGTTTAAACAATCAATTTTTTTTACACTCAGTAACATTTCCATTGAATTAATAAATATCAATTAATGATCAGTAATTCATAATTTTTAACAATAACTATTTTAATGTTAAACTAAAAAATTTAAGACTTACTTCGATCGATTAATAAATGATTAATTTAACAGAAATGCTTGCAGTACAAATTTCTAACTATATAATTTATCATCTGAATCTAAATTGTAATCTTATTTACATGCCAAATTACACAAGACATTAATAATTCTATTTATCATAACTAAATATTGCGGGTATTTCTTAATAACTTGACCGTTGATTAAGTTAATCGGAGTTAAGGTTCGATCGAGATCACCCTAAGGGCTTGGATAATGAATGTTAATGAGGATATGCGATAAAGAATTAAACACGCTGAGTTAGGAACAGGGAATTAATTTTGAGAGAGATAAGAAAGATTTAATTCTCTGACGGTGAAGGAATTTTATATGTTCACCGCACGTTTAATAAAGTTTAATAACAAAACTTAATCGAACAAAAAGGTTATCGGTATAGGGATTACTAGAAGCCAAAAACATCAGGAAACTAATCAGTTTCTTGACAAAGAAGCATAGGACGTTGATTAATCGATCGACTTCTGTCCATCTCTACTTTTGTGTACTGGTGCTTGTAAGCTATCACCCAGTGGGCAATTCAGACTGTCGACAATTGAGATTGCAGGCAATGCGATATACGGAAATTACAGGCGTTACTCGCGATCGTTTTGTAGGCAAATAGACTTTCCCATTTGAAGCATCTTCAACGATCTCGCATTATATATACACTGTTAAATTTGTTTTAACAGCTGCTATTGATCGATAAATAAAAGTACGACGTTTTATTTGACGAAAAAAATACATTTGAGATAATTTAAATTATTAAAGAAATTATGTACAAGAAATATTAGGATTATTTTTTAATACGTTGTGCATATCTTTTATATTTTTATATAATCGCTATCATACAAAATATCAAAAATCTATTTACTTTTTGACATATTGTTTCTTAATTAATAAAAATTAAACATTTTTTATTAATACAGTTTGATTATCTATTATTTATCCTTTAAGTGTTAAATTTCTTTTACGGCGCGTACAATTAAATAATTTTACTTCATTTTAATAGTTTAAAAAAATGTGCAAATGTAATTTTATCAGTTATAAATTCATAATAAATAATAAAAAAACGCGTATTTACAATTTTATGCGACATCATATCTCTTTAAATGCGCCTTGAGAGTCTACATACTTCTCTCGCTTGAAGATACTAAATTTTCGCGCATCTATCTATAAATACCAGCGGAGCTTGCCAAAATCGTGTCGGTGTCTCCCGGATAGACGCATATCTAGAGATGTTCTCTTACTACCTGAGCAAACGACCGACACTTTGATTCTTAAGTATTCTTGACTCTGTTATCGATTATTATCTTTTAGTAGTAAAGTAGGCGTTATTATCGAATGTAT
Organism: Trachymyrmex septentrionalis; assembly: GCF_001594115.1. NCBI lineage: Eukaryota > Metazoa > Arthropoda > Insecta > Hymenoptera > Formicidae > Trachymyrmex > Trachymyrmex septentrionalis. Next base: position 147,066 of record NW_017305429.1, read on the forward strand.
CGAAAGCACTTAAAATGTATATTAACAATGATTTGCAAATAAAATAATGAAATATCATAAAAAATAGTGTATTTTTGTAGCATTTGTTTTAAACTAAATTCATTTTTAACTTGTTTTTTGAAGAATTGTATCTTGTATTATTTATGTTACTTTCATACTTTTGTAATATTTATATTTAAAACTAAGGTCCGACTTGAAGAAATTGCCTTTTTGGATATCCGGTATCCGGTAATTTTATCCGGTGCATCCCTATTTAAACCCATCCGTATTGCGTGTCGAAAGGATTAGAAAAAAGCAAATACATTTCGGTAAACTATCCAGGATGTTTAATTTTTTATGTTGACAAATGTTCTTTCTCAAATTTTCTCTTCTTTCTTCTTCTTTCTTTTCATGATCGAGCTAATTATTCAATTAAAAATTCAAGAGTTTAATAAAGGAAAGTCGATTAGTATTTCTAGAAGAGGTTAGAGGATAGAGAGCGTTTAAAATGAATTTTATAGGGCATTAATAGTTTGCGTGACAGATCATAAAACCTTATATTGCAAAATAATTTATATAATGTAGTTTTTATAATATTTGTCACTTTATTTATTGTTTATGACAAAAGATTATTCGGGAAGTTTTAGAAACGTCATAAAATTTGGTGAAAATTTGTTTAAACCACGAATTATTTTAACTAAATACTAATAAATACTCTTTTATTAGATGACTTGATAGATAAAAGTCGAAATATTTCACAAAATACACAATAATCCAAAATATCGAGAGTTTCGAGAGCAAAGTTTCTCCATATTTTATTGTGTTCTTGAAACACTTTCTTGAAACTTTTAGATAATCTTTTGTCGCAAGAGATAAATAAAATTATTCAGCTATTTAAATTTCTTTTTTACTCTTTTTACTATTTTTGTTCAGATAAGCGTTTTCATTATGCGATAACGTTACCACCATATTTATCTACTTGCGCGAAATTTTGCGTTAAATAATCTTGTATAAAATCACTGAGTTGTTGCTAAAATAAACAATGTTTGACAAGCTAGTAACTATTACGTGATTGAATCAACAAGCAAAAGTCACAAAAATATAACCGGATGATCTGCATTACTTTCGCATATTAGCTTGTACTATTATTAGATACGTGCCTACACGTTTGCACTTATTTCTGCATCGGTTCAAGGATCGTAATTAGATAGTTAGAACACGTGTGTCTGTCACAGTTCTACAAAATTACAAAAATATGTTTATATCTCTGATATAAATAATTTATATCTGATATATAATAATAAATAAAAAAAAATATTTAGATTTGACAAATTGCATTTCTTACAGTTTAAACTTTTATTTTAATTTAAAAAATTTTTACAACCAAAATAAAACTTCAAATTTATTGCTTTAAATACGAAGCGCCACTACGGTCTGAATGTTAAGATATTGAACTATTACATATATTCATTTTAAATAAATTCATTTCAGAAATTATAATTGCGTGCCGATATGGTTGTCGGACTTTCAACGCAATCAATCTGAAATATTAATATAATCCCTCCAAATTTTCGAAATTTAATCTTAAAAAACTGTAATAAACTGTAATAAACTTATTACTCTTGAAATTTATATTTTCATAAAATTTAATACGTATTTTCCAATATAATGTGTATCGTGGTACATTTTTGTTTTAGAGATTTAAAAATTACATTTAACAAAATTGTACATATAATATATTTCCTTGTTTGTGTAAAATTTAATTTAAACTTCAAAATTTTTGTTGTATCTAAAAGTATTATTAATTTTAAATATTAATATCCATGTACATAATTGTTATTAATACAAACTCTGCTTCTATAAACTAGAACAAAAGGGAAATTCTGCAGTATTATTAACGTTTATGCAAACATGCTCATATTGGTGTACAATTATACCACCGTACAAGTATTTAATATCTCATACAAATACAATACGTTATATAGCTATCTAAATTACATTATGCTCTAATTACAAGCGTTTGAAATTTCCGAGCTACAAAGCGTAAAATGCAAATGCGTTTGGCACGTGCGCTCGCACTCGCATCGGCGCAATATAGCGCGTCGCCGAAAATTTAAAATTATCCTGTAGCGTCGCGCATAACGCCGAGTATAAAGCTATAAACACCGTCTGACACCAATTATAAACCAGACTGACGAAGTTCACCAACCACCGACTCTGTCTGCGTCTTCTTGGAGTACATTTAAATGCGCCCGAAACGCATATATGTGTTTTGAGAGGAATTATGCATATGTATATCGTGTAAAGGGCAATAGTTAGGACAAACGCAATCTGGAAGTCTTTCATGCAATTCTGGCAATCAGTGAAAAATGTATTAGACAGTGAGAGAAAAGTGTTTGTGTGACTATAATTGCATAGTAAAATAATTGGTTAGAAACTCCATTTTCATAATTATTCTTGCAGACTTGAAAAAATTGTACTATAAATTATGATAATTTTAAATATTAATACAGAAGTAGAATATTAATATTCAAGTGGTAAATAACATCAACGTTTTTATTTAGTAAATGCAATTGCAATTATAATCAATATAACCATTTCCTTATAAATTTATTTATTATTTATGTGATAATAATACATAGAATAGCGTTTCCATAGTTTGCAAATATTTATCAGAAGACAGATTAAAGAGAAGGTAGATTAAAAATAGATTATCACTTTTAACTCTAATGTTAATCTATTGACATAAAAATTTAAACTTGATTAACGAAGACTGTGCCATTCAGTTCTTGGAACAGCTTGAAATGATACGGATAGAATTTTCAATAGTGAAGAATACGATGTTATACCGCATCACACAACTAACGCCACATTCACGTGCAATTTGATGCGACTTGAAAATGAGGCTTTTGAACCACAGTGGCAAGAATATATGTTTCATTTCCTTTGTTGGCTCGCTTTCGACGATCTCTTTTGCAAACAGCTGAACTTCTGGTTTCTCTCAATTTATTACATACTCGTACATTTCGGAATGTGCAAGAACGGTGAGAATATATTCGGCAGATAAAGCTTTAGCTCTCGTTGAATTTCAGTTGGCACTTTCTATAAAGAATTTTTAGATGTACGTTTTAATGAAACGTTTAAAAAAGTGTTGTCAGTAAGGATATCATTAAAACAAAAACGCTATAAATACACGAAAACTGAAATTTAAAAGTTATTAATTTTATCATTAAACATCATATCTATATATACATATTATCATATAAACTTAATAATAAAAAATTTATACACTCTTATAAATTTATAAATTTATAACTTAAAGATTCTTCTAAATTTATAATAAAAATCGATTTATAATATTATATTAAAAAATTTGAAAAATGGAACAGCTTGTTCTCATGTATTTTTTATTTCCAAAACTCACATATGAGTTTTTGATTCCTTGAGAGATTAATCAGATTATTCATTATGTATCAACTCATTAGAAATTCTGATTAGTATGCTGAATAATGGCGAAGAATAAGTGAGGTTGGATAGCAGAAGAAGCGCGAGAGGAAACTCGAAAATTGTAATGGGATCCACGATCCCTCATGGCCCGTATGAATCAGGAAAATCCACAACGAATATCGCGTGACTGATCCAGTTCTATGTCGACTCTATAGAACTTTAAATACAGTCTGACGTCAATCACGGGCTAGACCACGTTCAGAATTGTGTAACTAGTTGTAGCGTGTATTCGACACAAGAAGATGTATGTCAGATGGCCGAGACAAGAATTAGTTAATTCGGTACTTTCTACTGTTATTAGAGAAGTATTAGGATTCGCACTTCAATTTTTATAGACACTTGATCAATTTTTATTATTTGAGTCTTGGAATTATAACAATAAAAATAGTAAATAATTTTGTTATCAATAACATACAAAATTAATATAATAATAATATATAAATAAGAAATATAATTACAAAAGAAATATGAAAAAAACATAATAATTATAATAATACAAAGATAATAATAACATAGATAAAAGTAACGACTATAATAATTAGAGTAATAGTGACGTTAAAAAAATTTATTTCTATGAATTTCTTGAATTTTAAAAAGATTGGCAAAATATAATTCTATATACTTTTTTATCAGTCCTTCTTTAAATGCAATTGTATGTCTTTTTATATCAATTAATTGATTTTATTATTCTGTGTATAAAAAAAAAGCATTAAAATTATCGCAAAGATAAATATTTTATCAAAAGTTTGTGTACAATATTATATAAGATATTATTATACCAAGTTATAAATTTTTTTATGATCTTATTATTTTAATATATCGAGTAAAACTGAAATAAAAATTAATTTACATACAAAAATAATATAATTTTATTTTAAAAAATTATGAATGATTTATGATATATCTACATAGAGAGATATTGTCAATGTAATTAACAAAATTTTTAATTAATAATTAGTATATGTAGAACATATATTAAATATATTTCAATAATATTAATAATACTTTTATTGTTATTATTAATTTTGCTATTCATTCAAATATATCATTATATATTACGTGATCATTATCTACAATTGCGTTTTCATTAATAAGAATAGAGAAGTAACGAACTTACAACCTATTATTACATTTCCAATAATATACACCCAGACCTCACGTCTTGTTCGGTCGACGCGGTGCGGCGTTGCAATTTTATTTATTTTCTGAACTCCGTCCATTGTATAACGAGCTTCGTTTTATGGTCAGGATATCCTGTATTAATCCCAGGCGATTCTGTTTTTCTCTCTCTCTCTCTCTCTCTCTCTCTCTCTCTCTTTCTTCTATATAAATCGCTCGAATTTAAAACTTGTTTATGTGAGCTATATTTTTCGTTTTTAATTACTCACATAATCTGCGTACAGATGTACGAATATCTATGTAAAATAATGTTTGCATCGCATTTTGTTGTACTTACACTTTTATGCGTGATTAAACGTAAATAAAATATTTTTATCGAGGTTATTTAAAAATTACAAAACTTCTTAACACGGTTCTGTAAATGCAATGTACGATAATTCAAGGCAAGTATTAAATATAAATGTGAAATGTTTTGCTATAGCAGAAGTTATTTCCCGTACTTTTCACAAATTACAAGTACTTGTCACATCGCACTATGCAAAAGTTCGCTTTCTGTGAAACATATAACGCTATATTAAGATTGTATTTCACGGAACTATAACACATATTTGCGAATAGTATAATATTAAGATGTCATTGAAAATGCGGAATTGCTTATAAAAGTCTGTTTACACGATAGACAAACGTTAATGTCTATTTAATGGCTGTCAGATTATCGTGTCATGTATACATACTAATGATCACCCTGATATTATTGCCATTAAATTCTGCAAATGCAGATACTTTACAGTTTTACATATATTATTAAAATGTCATTATGTAAGTTGGTAGTTTGAAAAACCAAGCCTTTAATACTAGAACCGCCATTAGATGATACTATTTTGGCTCTGATAACCATTTCAATTTTTGTTCTTTTTTATAGATATTAAATATACAATGAAATTAAAAATCTAATATATGAATATAATAAAAAATTTTAGTAATATCAGAATAAATCAGATTAGTACCTTTGGCCTAGCAGAATATTATCGTTATTTCTAATATTAAAATTTAATATTGTATCATAATTAAGTACAGTAAATAAATACAGTATTAGCTTTATAATTAGGAAAAAATTGAAAAAAAAAAAA
>NW_017305429.1:152988-153946 GCF_001594115.1 Trachymyrmex septentrionalis
TATATATATATATATATATATATATATATATATTCTATAGCCAAATGCATTACTGGATACATTTATATATTCAACAAAAATTTCTCTGTTATGTAAATGCATGCAAAGAGAAAAAAGAGAAAGGAAAAGATAAATTAATTAATTTATATAATTGATTGTGTAATTTAATAGCTAGAATAAACGCGGAAAAATCGATAAGCCGCATATTATACAGAGTTCTTCTTGTAAAAGCATATGCATATGTAATTGTAATTACCTTATAAATGACTGATAAATGATGACGATATAATGATTAATAATAATTATGAGAAATAATGAATTATTAAGTCGCATAAGTAACATGCGTTTATTTATTTATGAATCAAGTAAATACTCTTATTTAAAACATGAGATTGAGTTATTATAATTAAGTTATATATATTAAGCAATTGATGAATTATTACATGAAATGTACACACTATAGGAACAATTAAAGCTCTGTAATATTTATTCATAATTTCTGCGTAAAGAAAAAGTTTCATAATTTCTATTAATATTTCTCACAGTAATTCACAATCTTTATTTATAATTTTTATTTATGTTATCAAGCACATATGTCATTTATATTTATATATTTTACAACAAATTTTTGCTGTCTGTATTTATACGATTTATTTGATAAAATTGTATAAGTTTTATTTATAACATTTATGGTTTATACATTTTATTTATGATTTCTATTTATTTTTTTCACATCTTTCATTTTTATTTATAAATCGCCGTTATATTTATTCATAAGTCGTACATTTAATGTATGATCTGTCACGAGATGCAACAGATATAAAGTCGTAATGCACGGTTGAAACAGTTACTATTATAAAAACACGTCGAAAATAACGAGCATAGGTCGAGACAAATTTCATCAGAGATTAGAGCATTGTGATATTCAACACACACACACACACACACACACACACAC
>NW_017305429.1:153991-155037 GCF_001594115.1 Trachymyrmex septentrionalis
CACACACACACACACACACACACACACACACACACACACACACACACACCCACAAATAAGCAAAGAAGCCATATTCGGTCAAAGCGGATCTTGATGTTTAATAATACTTTTTGCAATCTTACAATTTTCAGTTTTAAAGCAAATTTCTAGGAGCTTGTTCAAATTAATTTTTAAATAAAAAACATATGTTTTATATTACATATTGAGAATTTAATAAAAAATAAAAAGTGTAATATTTAATAACTCTTTCGAATCATAAAAAGTTTCGTTTTTAAAGTAACGGATACGATAGCAATCTACGTAGTTTTTTACTCTAAGTTTATTTTTGACATTCATGATGCAGTATTAAAAAATAAGTGATAAAATTGCAAAAAACGTAAAATCTGATAAAACTAAGGTAAACTTGATGCTTCAAGAAGACAGTTTTTGTCCCGACTTGCGACAGACGCTGATAAGTGACGAAAATAGCCTCTACTCATAATGAAATATTCTCTCCTTTGCGACTGACCATGTTATTTGTACTAACGAACTTGGATTAACGCGCGAGACTGGTATTTTATGTAACGAATGAAAATATAACCTCCATTGAAATTTCAATTCTATAATCATCTTTGAAGAAACGCAATAAATGAAGCAACATCTAAATTTCGGTTTAATATTTGTCAATAATACACTTATGTTTATATAATAAAAATAATGGTAAATAAATAAAAATTGTACACACAATAATGTAAAATTATATTATGCTGTTTCAAGCTTATGAAACTCATATATTATGAAGAGAAAGCTTTTTTATTCTTAGCAATTTTATCTCCTAATGCAGCTTCCTAATTAATGCCACGGAGAATTAATTACTTCGAAAATTCGAGCTAATGAAGTTATTAATTCATGGAAATTGCACACAACTGTGAGAAGAGAACGAATACATGTAGTAAACGAAACGAAATGGCACAAAAGCGTTTGACCAATAAGAAATTTTCTTTTTTATATAAATTTATAATATTATATATTTTATTACTTAAATGAAAGAATTATAATAATAATAA
>NW_017305429.1:155239-157305 GCF_001594115.1 Trachymyrmex septentrionalis
CTTTCGAGTTCCTAACGCCTAATAATAATAATAATAATAATAATTACTTAAATGTACTTTTGTTTACTTAAGAAAAAATAGGATAGGAGTAAAATACTAGTGATTTGTTACATTTTTACGTGGCAATTAATTAACCCGCGGCTGTTTGCTTTTAATTAAGGAATTAATCAATCCTGCCCAGGTCACGAAAGTTTTGGATCTTATGTTTGTATTCGAGACCTTTTTTAACTCGTTCTATCAACTACGGCCGTTATTCTAACAATAAAGTTGGATAGTTTGCTTCTGATCTGCATAATTTGCAGAATTTTTCTTAAAGGAGAAAAATTTTTTTTATTTTTTAAAATAATTTAAGAAAACAGAATTTTCAGCACTATTTTTCCATCATTATTTTTACTCGTGAGTTGAAAAATGTGGTTTATTTTTGAAGTCCTGGCAATAACAGCGACAGAATAAAAAAATATAATAAAGACACACGGCCAAGTTTACTACATGCCTGCACGTTTTAATCAGTTGTACTGCCGAATTTCTGTTGACTGGCCTCGAAATAATGCGGCTAATTTACTACTTAAACCGCGGCATAAGTTACGTTGGCTGCAAAGCGCCATACGTTGCTTCTAAAAATGGATTCCCGGGCTAAAGCCGAGGTTTTCGAACAGGTCGACAATAAAGTATGTGAATAAGTGCTGCATTTATGCAACAATGCGCTTCGAAGAAAAAAATTAATAAATTAATAATATAAAAAATGTGATAAGAGAGAAACATAGAAATAGAAATAGCAAAAAATGGAGCGTAAAAATGAAGGAAATAACCTAATAAAGTTAAAACAAATAATATTGTATTGAAATATTTCAAACTGCTTATAAAATTCTTCAGTAATTAAAAGCTTTTGTGAATAAATAAATTATATTAACATTTTTATTTGCTTGTTATTTAGCTCTCAATGTCCTTCCTATTGCTTTGCAAGAATATCGAGTTTTGAATTTATTGTATCGAAAACTTTAGTTGTTACATTAAATTACAATGATATAATTACAGAAAATATTCAAAAGTATACAAACTCTATAATTGAAGGTATAATTGAAGAATGAAAGAAGAAACAACAAAGAGTAATTAATTAATGATAAAATTATGGAAATAACTTAAGCAATAATAATTCATCTTACGGAAATAGTTTAAATATTATAACAAGTTGCGAATTAACTTTATACGGCAAAGTGCACTCGAAGATATCATATAGATCTAAAATATCATAGATATACATATTCTGTAATAATTGAGAAAATTCTCGTAATTTCACTTGGAAATTTTCTAGCATGGAGCTTCGCAAGTCTTCAACGAAGTATAAATTACGTCCAAGTAAAAATTCTATCGAGAGTGTGCGGTAACAGATGGGAATAATTAAACAATGCGATAATTCCGAAAGCGGCACTAAAACTGAAGTTTTCACTTTGTGCTCGAAGCTAATGCGTATAATCTAGACCTTTTATTAATATCCCATTGCCCACATAATTCGTTATTGATAAATTGATAAAAATATTGCATCATCTCTTGACTTCTTCATCTGGATTTTTCTTGACTTTTACTCTAGACCATCTCCCAGTTGCAGTAACCATTTGGGTGATCCATGATGAGCCCACTTCCACATTAAGCAACCCCCATCCATCTCCCGATCGATCTATTTTACTGTTGCAGTACTAGGAGTAATTTCAGCTGCTCCATCAACCTATATACGTGCGAAAAAACTCGGTTAAAAATTGTAACGTACAGCTTCCAAGTTTTGCTGCGAATCTTGATGTGCGACGTGGCATTTTTAATTTAAAAAAAACTGTTCTTCTCTACAATCATGTACCAAGTACTGTAATAAAATTCAATGTTTTATGGAAATTATAAATATTTATACTTTTGTAATTTTAATAGTTATCCTAAAAATTATACGTTGTATTATATTATTTTGAAAAGAAATTATTAAAAAGATTTTTTTTTAGATTATAATAAAATAATATAATGTTTAATTTTAAAAAATATAACTTATTTTAAAAAGAAAAATAAAATAAATTAAATAAAAA
>NW_017305429.1:157405-176653 GCF_001594115.1 Trachymyrmex septentrionalis
CGTACATATAGTGTGTAAAAAATAAAAAATTTTTATATTTAATTTTCTTATTTAATGATTTAATAATATATCTCATAAAAATAATTTTAAATGTTAATTTTTGTCTTTTATATATATATATGTATTAAAAATGATCAATTAAACTATAGAAATCAGAATCTAGCTTTCATTAAAATGATTTTTATTTCAATATGTCATGACCCCCGCACAGTCATAACCTTGAGTAAGTTCTTGTGTATTAACTTATACCCTTTTTATTAAACGACTGTGACTATTGTTTTTCCTGATTAATTAATTATACAAACCAGTGTAGAAGAAGTAGAATTAAATATTTAAAACGGAGTTAGCAAAGATTTATCCTATTTCAAATAATCATACAACTTTTGCAAATAATTATGTATTGTAACTTTTACAACAATTAGGATATTGAGATAAATGTCAATATGTAGAGTTTCGCTAAAATATCTGTCATGATTAAATTCTCGGAGGTTAATCATATTATCCTGACGATTATTATCTCTGACACATATATGTGACAGTATCAAGATTGTTTCAATCACTCCTAGCCTAACCTTGTGTTAGAAATTGAAGATAAACATTTTATCTGCGGTAATCAGTACAATAATAACGTTTCAAAATTTCCTATTTCGGACTTTGCGTTATCTCCACTCATACCCACTCGAATAGAATGTGGAGTTAAAGCATGTTCGTAGTACAATCGAAACCGCGGCTATCGATACTTAAACTTATTAGAAACTCAATTGGCGTTTCTGAGATACGGTAATCTAAAGTACTTTCAACTTGACAGCTCGCGCATAAATACCGATTTGCCTTGTTGCTTACTGCACGCGATACGACCGCGTTTATTGATATGCTAATATATAGTAAAGACTTTTAAGTTTTTTTTGCTGTTTTTCATATTTTATTTATTGCTCATTTACAGAATATTAACTATTTTTTGTAATCTACTATTATCAAACAGTCTCTAATCTCTCTTTTATCTAAAAAAAAATAATCATTATAATTTAAAATTTTTAATCACTTTCAGTCTCTTTAATTTTTTTTGAAAAGATTAGAATCTTTTAACTTAAACGTATATATTTCTTATAAATAGATCTCTCTCTGAAATTTTTAAAAAACTTGGAGAAAGATTTACTACATTCGTATACTGAATTTTTCGTTTGCTTCCGCCTACCATTCTTTATGCTTTCCGATAATTTCGACGTTTTGATCGAGAAGCACTCGTGAAAATTCCACTACCGTTGGTAAGTTAAACCTTCATAAGTTAAAAAAACTTTGCAAAATGAGACGAGATTTTCCGCACTCATCTATTTCTGACTTGCCGTCCCCAATCAAGTTTAAAATTCTGATGGAAGAGTCAGGACCATATTTAGTTATCAATGCTTGTATTCAATCATCGTGTCCCAGTTTTGCAATAGCTAGCAATTTTTCGATTGCGAAGCTCGCCCAATAAAAGAATAGTACAATCCTCTTTCTGTTTATAAATATTTCCATGATTACTTTTACTTTTAATTATTTATTTTAAGTGACTCAAATAATATTTATCAAATAATATGTCTTAACAGATAAAAAAAAGGAAAACATTTATTTCTTATAATACTCAAAAATAAAAAGGGTTTTAAAAGATTCATTTTGCATTTTTTATTTAGTTTGGATAAATTATCTCATTTATTTTTTGATCTCTATTATCCATGCAGTCATTATGTATAATAAAAAAAAGTATACCTTATGAGAGTCAATTGCAAAATGTCAAGAACGTTATATCTTAATCTAAAAAGTAACAAACTAAAGAGATTTTAAATAATTAAAACTAAAATGGATTTTTAAATTTATCTACCAATAAATAAATAAGTATATAAATGAAGAAAATAAATAAGTTTTAAAACTAAGATTGTCTTAACTTTTTATATAAACTTTATAAGAAATTAGCTCATATATATATATATATATGAGCTAATTTCACTGTGACAGAATGCAATTCACTTAAAATGCACCGCAACACACTACTATATATGTATATTCAAGCAAAGAAATATTGAGATATACATAATGCTAACTAAGCAAAATTACGTTAGAAAGCAAAACATAGAATAATTTCTGAGGCACATTACATTTCCTTTACCTCAAATTTAACGCGTCGGTTTTTTCAAATAAAAGCATATTTCGAGCGTAATAAATTGCATCCTGACTGCATCTGGCGTTCATCGGTCGATCGTTTATTGATCTTATCTGTGTCTGACAATGAGTCAGAAACGACCCTCATTTTAATCTCTTGTTCTCCCTTTCCGCTGTTAAATTGTATTCCTTTGTTTGAATGAGATTCAACATTCAACGACGCATTAAATATGGCTTTGAAAAACAAATTTACAGCAATCTTAGATGTCTTTTCTAGTTATCGTCTATATGAAAATTAAAATTAATTAATTTTTAGAAGAAGATTATGAAATGTTATATCTCAAATACCTTTATTATTATTGATTTATTTATATACATTGAATAATTATCTACTTAACAAAATATTTTTCCGACGATTTCATTTTTGAATACATTTTAGATCCGACAAATTATGAATGACTTTATCATGTCTATAAAGTTAGCATGTTAGAACAGAATCAGGAAACAGAGAATTTAGTATCCTTTATAAATATTAATTTATTACTCTAATCTTGATTTTGTTGCTCTTATCATAGTAAGAAATCGGTTTTATGCTAAAATTTCTAAAAAATTTCGTCTCCGATTTTTGTATAATATGTTGAAAGCGTACAAAATCTTTAAACCAATCTATCTGAAGTTTTTGCAAAAATAAAATTAAACGTATAAAAAACACGAAAAAGTAAATAGTAAATGGCAGATTTGTTTTACGTTGGAAATACTATACAATGATAAAACCGTACTTCAACAACGGATTGTTATTATTATTTTACAAGTGGCAACAATGTTTTGTAAATGTAATAATTTTGAATGTAATATTATATTATTATTTTATTGTTATTACGTAACTACCGATATTACAGAAATTATGTTTATTATTTTGCTGCATGTTTCAGATTATATATCGCGTATTATAAAAGATTATTTTCCGCTTATCCGATAAAGTGTCACACACGTACACATACACACGCACACGCACACGCACACAAACTGTTTACAAATATAATAAAACATTGAATATTTTTATTATTGCTGTCATTGTTGTATTTAATCCTTAAATTATTGTATAATATTGGCAACATTATAGCGATTAACAAAATACACTTTCGCGAAGTTTAGGGAGAGTATGATAGGAGATAATAGTTGATATATCTATCCTAAATCAAGCAAAAGTCAAGCAAAATTGAATTTGCCAATACGAACAGCTAACTTCCAGAGCTTTAGTCGAGATATGAACTATAAGAAGCTTTTATGGAGTAACATTAGAACAGCTAGTGAAAGCCAAGGTAAACAAATTTATATCCGCTTAAAGGATGTTTCTAGAAAATTTCCTGGATAATGAAGCGAATAAGTAACATATTTTTCTAAAACACGAAAAAGTGTGATTGAGATATAATTTATCATTTACAGAAAAAGTCTCCACTAATTGTTTTTTCATATTAAAAGGATCTATGAATTTTTTGTAAATGATCTTAAATAGAAAAAATTTTTAAATATAATTTTTGATTTTTTGAGAAATTACATATATTAATTTGTTAAAATTTTTTGTTTTTATGCAAATTCTTTAGTTTTATTCTTTTTTTGTCTATAACAACATTTCCTTTTAATAATAATAATAATAATTTTTTTCGCTCTCTATTTTTTTTTATCTCTTGGCTGTCTCTTATTTTAACATATTTCAAATTTATCCGCATTTCAGATTTATTCGGTTTTTTATTTTTTCGATAAAATACGACCCTATACCATCACGGTTGTAGACAGGAGATACCAACAATAAATGCGTTATTCATCATCGATCGAAACACCCGGTGTAAAGTATCGATCATCCCTCGATGACGGAGATAAATGTGGTCATTGAGTATTATTCATGCATCGATAGCGCAGCAAACACACTTTGTGTAAAATCGTCAATACATATTGCATTGTAGAAAATTTTATCGTTACATGAATAACATATCTGGATACTTAATATATCCCTCTTTTTATATATTAACATTTCTTCAGATAACGAAATAACATGGCTGAATACTTTTATCGAAACTAATTGCCGTACTAACTGTAACAATAATAAAATGAATACATCGTATTCATACTTATCATTCCATATTTGTGTATGCAGCCACATAGAACAATATTTTTCTTCTAGGCTGAATTAGTTTCACACTGTGCGCTAGTAGAAAAGTGTTAATTCAAGTGATGTGAGTCGATGCGTGGTCAGACACGGAGTACGAAGCACGGAATTAGCTTAAGAGAGGTGTGTGACTATAATTCATGAGACCAATCGATAACAAAGTCACGACCACATGAGAAAGCGACTGTTTGTCGCACTCGTCTTCTTTGTTTAAGGTTTATTTTAATAGATTCATGTGGAGGATATTGATCAATCAATCTTGTCCAATATTGCTTTCTCACGATCGATCTTTATAGAGTAGCGTGAGTTTATCTTTAACAATTGATACTACAAATTTTATTTAACCTTTTTGTACATCTATATTTTCGTTACATTCATTTCTTATATATTTTTTATGTATAATACAATATGCAGAACTGGAAGAGTTAAACAGAATATTTAGCAACCAGTAATATAAATCAGTAATATATGAATAGAAGGAATAAAAATAATAACAATATTATATTTAAAATAATATCGTGATTTTTTGAGAAAATAGTATCTTAATAAAAAATAAAATATTTTTTAAGAATAGTTATATAATGATAGTTAATGATAGTAAAATCTAAGTAAAATGTGCTCTATATACAAATTTTGTAACTTTATTTAATATAAAAGTTATTGTATATTTTTTAAATAACTTGTTTTAAAATTACCTTAATTTAACTTGGTTTAAAACTGTCCGTATCTTAATGTTCCTCGATGTTAAAACTCTCTTCTTGAAGGTACTTAAAACTTTTAGCATTTTGCAAATGCAAAAATGGGTCATTCGATATCCAAAAATATCCTGTAAAGAAGTTTACAGCGATATGACGCGCATATTTATTATGCCAGACTGGAATTAATTAAAACTGTTAATTAACAGAAACTGTTTCGCTGTTCTTATCTGACCATGAATCGGCTGCCCACTTATTCTGTTATAGAACGTGTCCCGACATTATTAAAGTAGCAAGATGCGATTTTCTGGTTTCAGCGGAAGCAGGAATCGCTGCAGCGGCGGAGCTGAAGCAGCCGGAGGAAAGAACGGAAGAGGAGAAAATGGCACTGTTGGGCAGACCGCGCTTAGGTGAAGTGTTCCGAGCGCAAATCAGGATTAAAGAATCCAAGGAGTTCAAGAACACTGTGGATAAACTTGTCCAGCGAGCAAATGCCTCCATAATACTCGGTGAGTTCCTAATATGATTTCTTCTTGGAACATCTGCTGTAAAATGTAAAAGTTATAATCATACGCGCGCGTATACATATCACACAGGATCTTTTTATACTCTTCGTAGCACAATTGAGAAATAAAATATTAAATTATATTTCCTAAATAGCAAAGTGACATCTTGTAGACCAAAATAGATGTTATCATAATAGATATTATCATTTTTCTCAGAAACAGAAACATATATAATTACATGAAAATATTCAGTAAAAAAATACGTGTCCCTTATAAATAATAATTTTATCAAATTATAAATTAAAAAATAGGTTGAAAAAAATTATTGTAAAATTATATGTTGACTGGAAGTGACTACTTTTTTATAGCCACTGTAACTCAAGTCAGATTTAGACACAAATATAAAGTGTACGTATTATAATTATAATTATGACAGTCATTACGGCTGAGACAGAACATTGTATTCGTCAATTATACACGTTTAGTAGCCCCTTGTTAAAACATGAGAGACAAGGAGAAATAAAATCGGGATGAAAGTTTCAACTAATTCTTATGACTGTTTTTCATAATTATATAAAATATAGTAAAGTTTCTATTCGTAGTTTCTTCTTTACAAGAAACTTTTCTTCACCAAGCTTCTGCCATAAATTTATTATTGAATAGTCTACGCGTCTAACTCGAACTTGCTTGACTTAATCTTTCCCAATGGAGAAATGCGTATCACGGGACGCGCGCGAGCATCTAGATTGAGGCTCTTTAAAAATGCAACTCTGAGGAATGCAGCATTATGTAGAAGCTGGTGAAATTCAAGACTCCCTCGGCACTATATGCATGATTCTCACGTTTCTGCATTTTCTACATTCATCTTAAATTTTTGCTGCTTTGGCTATGCAACCGTTCAGAAACATACTTCTTATATGATCTTGAGCAACCTTTCTAATATGCACTAAGTTAGATGCATGAATTGCAAATAAAAATTTGAATTGCAATAAACTTGACATTTAATATGTAATTAAAAATACTTTCGATGTAATTATTATTTTTATATCACACTGACACATATACAATATTATAACCCCTACAGCACAAAGTTGCACAAAAGTTGCAGCAACACTGCTGCAACGTTGCAACAACATTGTATGTATATAATATTATAGAGATTTTGCAGCAATATTGCTGCAAATTCTGTGTTGTATGGGAACATTATAACGTTTTATTTTATAGAAAAAAATAAAAACTTTAATTAAACTTCAATAAAAACTTGTTAATTAAAATAAAAACTTGTCGGAATAAATAAAAATTTGGAATAAATTAAAACTCTAAATAAGACCCTTATGATTTACATAAATTTTACATGTCGTTTATTTGCTACAGTGATATAATAAAAAATTTTCATTCTAGTTGCTTGCATAAAAAAAACAAAAACTTAAAAAAAATGAACGTAATTAAAAGGAACATACTTTTATTCCCAATCGTTTACTTTATATTACATCAAAATTAATGATAAAATTTAAATGATTCAAAACATTTAAACTTTAGATTTTTTTAAATTGTGTCGTCGTAGCAAATGAACGATATGAAAACACATGTGAACAAATTAATACCAAATAATAAAATTCCTCGGAATGGCGCTATTATCACCTCCTATTACGAATACCGTAAGCTTCCAATGGAAGCTTGGAAAATGACCGTGTCGAATTTCCTTTCGCTATTAACTTCAAGCACAGAAAACAATAAAAACCACGAAAATATCAGCACCGACCTGTTTTCTACTGTCATTTTGGTTCTTTTCTTCCTTTCACTTCCCAGGAGGCTTTTCTTTTCTTCACGGCAGGAAGTTATTTCACGTACTCTATGTTCCTCAAAGCATCTCTGAAAAGCTTTGGTGAGAGCTTTTGGTCAAGAAATCGAATTTACAGACAGCAACGAAACTTTATTGTATGGTAATCTTTTTCGACATTTAATAAATAATTGCTATTAATGCCGAAGTACAGTACGTAAAATATTTAATGGACAAAATATTATTTAGTGTATGCATAAGAAATATTGCAAATATTGTAAATATATAATAAGGAAAAGTACAAAACATATTTATCAACGGACATTATTTGGTAAATATTTATTTAAAAATTAAACGAGATGAAAACAATTTAATTTTCTCTCCACGAAAAAAAAGATTTGTTGAAACAATTAAAAAACTTCACCGATTCAACAAATCTACAGCCGCATATGGACAGTCAGTTACTTTGTTAAAGTAATAAAATTATACACCTGAATAAAATTAGCGCTTATAGGTAATCGTATTTGTTGTTATAGCACAGCAAAAACAAGGGTGGATCCAGAGAATTATTCTGAGGGGGGGTGATATGATAAAATGTAAATATTTACTTATTATTGATGTTATTTTCATTGTTGATGTTATTTTTAATATCTTTTAAATATTTTTATTAATTTATTGTTTTATTATATTTACTATTATTATTATTACTACTATTATTATCATAATCATAAAATATAAATTATACATGTTAGTATTCAGCATTTTTATTAGCCAGATATATTTTTACATACATATTAACATGATATGAAATGTAATTTAAAAACAAATTTTGTTATATAATAAATTTTAACTTTTTGTTATTTTCTAACTTTCTGTTTAGAGAAAATTCTGAGGAGGTCGCTTTCTCCGTCCTCCCCTATATCCACCATTGAATAAAAATTTGTTAATACAGAAAAGATAACTTTCTATAAAAATCAATATACAGATTAAAATTTTGAACAAAACTGACTAACGATGATCCATTTAACGTTGCAAATACTTGATTGACCAATTAGAAGAAAAAATTTTACAAATTGACCAATCAAAGAATGCTTCAAAGCATTTGCAATGTGAAGTGAACTCTAAGATAGTGACTTTTGCTGCTGTAATGAAGAAAACTTGTTACATCAGCAAATCTTTTTGTAGCAAAGAATAAGCTAAATTAGCTTTTTCTCATAATTGTTTACTACAGACATAATTTCTTTGTTGAATCATCAAATCCTCTTAATTATAAATGTTGAACTTACTCAGCAAACTATATCTTGCTGAACTGTCTAATCTGTTCTTTTTTTCGTGTCTTTCTTCTATTCTTTTTTTCTGTCTCTCTCTCTCTCTCTCTCTCTCTCTCTCTCTCTCTTTCTCAATGTGTTTGTGTGTATATACATATACGTGTAAAAATGGAATCGATTACAGCGAGAAAGGAATATCACGTTGCTCTATTATAGTGCTTTTCTTTGTCCCGTTTTCCTTTCTGCATGTTCTGCTTTCACTCGGCCTGTAAAGCGGAATCGCTCAAAGCATTTTCGACTTTTACCTTCGATAAAGCGCTTCATTCGCTTGCTCGTCACGATTATATGTATATAGATCTGAATGTGAACAAAAATGAGATTTTATAGTATTTTTTTACTGTATTCAAGTGTTGAGAAGACTTTATTCAAGAACCAGGCTGAATCCTTTGTTTGTTTATGCATAATAGACAGGAATTGTCGTAACGTTACTGAATAATTTCTGCGACAGTATTAACTGTTTGAAGAAGAACTAATCAAGAATTATTATAAATCAATTTAAAAAATTGTTAATAAAGATTAAAAATTTTTATGATTTATAAAATTAATTTATCTATTGCAGAATATATTTGAGATATATAATGTCTTTTGTGTTTTCTACTTTTTTTCTAAAATGTATAAATTCTAAAATTTTATTTTTAGGCACAAGTTCATGGAAAGAACAATTCATGGAAGCGCTGACCGTCAGTAGGGGTGATGAAGATGACGCTGAGGGTGAAAACGGTCAACCTTCCTCACCATCCGTAATGGATTATCTTATGCACTTTCTTACCATCTTCTGGAAGGTTCTTTTTGCCTTCGTTCCACCCACAGGTAAGTAAAAGAATCTTTTCATATTAATATTGTCTATCTGTGTTTACATAGAATGAATCATTTCAATGTACACCTTAATTTTTGTCGTTTCGTTAAATTTGGAACATTTTTTATTATCGTTTTTTTTTAATTTTGGATAAAAGTATTTCAAAATTTTTAATTTTACAGCAATATTAAAGTGATTTCACTAATCTATTCAGAGTCAATAATTAAAAAACACGAGCAATATTGTTAGGTGGATAAAATTGAATTTATTAAACTATACATTTAAATGTTCGTACGGAACATTTCGGATTTTACTCAGTCCTCTTCAGCTGTGATGGAATGAAAATGAAAATTCTTAGCGCATGAACAAATATAATAACGGTAGATGTTACAAACTCCCTCTTACATCATATGGTAGACTTCTTTTTTTTTTGGTTGAATTATAATTTGTGTGATCCGTTTGGTTCAAATTTTATAAAACGCGTTTTATACAAGACATCAATGTTGATAAAATTTTGCAAAATAAATATATAATAGTTTTGTATTATATAATATTTTTTTAATAATATTTTTTAATGCTTTGACTGTTTGTATAAACATTCTATATAACAAAGTATTCTGGTAAGTAATCGATGGTTTACAAGACGTTTTATATTTTGTTGACTATTTCGATATGAAATAGAACCTATAATAATTTATTTATTGTTTGTGTATTATGTGTTAAATACATTTTTTTTCTCAGGAATTGATTGTATTATTTATGTGTACAGAATTGTACAAAAAACCTCTTATTAATGATTTTTATGGCAAAACTGAGGTAAAAATATTTATTAAACGATTGTTCAAATTCGATTACTTTCGTTAACATGTAAAAAGATGTTTTTAGCACTTTTAAAATAATATATACATTGTGAATATTAATACTGTAATTTCAATCTTATATGAAAACGTTTATAGATACGAAATTGCCAGCTAACATGAAAAGTAAAGCGAATTTCGATCAAAATGTGTTTATGATGGTGCAATCTGCAAAACGGAAAACGGTACACTTAAACTCTCTCTCGCGGGATAATAGTTTTTAATATTCACACGCATACGAGAAGATTAATTACAAATTGATTTATATAATGCGATGTTTTACAAAAAAATAACTGTGAAATTTTAAAACTAATGAAAGTTATTCAATAATCCATCTTAACAGTATGAAGAACACGAAGATATAGATATTTATTATCTTTGTACAAAGAGCAATTGAAGAAACTCAGCTTTCTGTAATCAAATATTATACTTTGATTACGGGACTTTGTAAAAAGTTTGAAGAAAATAGATTCTTTTTGTTTGCGTAATTTTATGTCTTAAATTTTTCACGGATTGTCTCCGTTTTTTTATTTTTGTTATTTCTTCGATTCTATTTTAACCTATTCCTGTATTTTTTGAGATGTGGGAGAGCTTTTCTGCATTCTTTAGTCATGGCTCTACTTCCATCCAGGTGGAAGAAAACGAGGAAAGACGGTAAGAGGAGGATAAAGGGCGAGGAGAAGACGTGCTTTATTTCAGCAAGCACAATCGCAAAGACCTGCTGAACTCTGCAAAAGCTCTGGAAACTACTGTATCGAGCAACGTAATTTCACCTTGTTTATCTTTCTCTTCTTTTTTACCCGTCGTCCTTGTAGATCAGCGCTTCTATGCAGAAGCACAAGATGCAGAATTGTATTTACTCTTCCTCTCGCTTCACCTTTTATAAGGAAAAAAAAAGCTTAATTTCCGGTCAGAGCCGGAAATTATCGGAGTGATCGAGGAATTTCTTTGATATCAAAAGTAAATTCTAGATTAGAATATGATAAATAAATGTTCCAAGTATATAAAACGTTATGCTATTACGATTGCAATACTTTCCAGATAAGCCGAAATTTATAGTTATGTAACTGCAGATTATGCAACTGTAATATGTATACCGGTTGCAACGGTATGAGCGAGATTCATGAACACATCGCATTACTAAATGCAATATTTCGCAGTGGGACATGTTGCCGGAAAAGTCGGCAAAATCTGAAGACGATAGTTGAATTCTCAAGACCTTAATTTGCAAGTTATGTATGTATAAATGCAGAGATATGCATAATATCTTAAGTTTAACGGTTTTTTTTAAAGATGTTCCTAAAATTCCCTATGGACATGTACGTGTATTACACAGGCAAATACACACACATGTACAAGCAAATAGATAAAGAACGCTATATACATACTTCTCTGCTCTCTCATGAAATTTCCACGAAATTTCTGCGTGATTTATGATGACCTGTGCTTCTATACTCTTCCAAAGTAAATTTCGTTCGGAATTTATGGCAATAGTACGAAGTAATGAGATATCAAATAAAATTTTCTTTAATAAGAATTAAGAGTTGCATTTTTTGCAACGGATTCAACGGAGTAAAATAAGTAAATTAGTAAGAATCTTTTTTAAAAAATTGTTTTGTACTGTCGATACAATATATTTTGTAAAAAAAAAATATAAAAAATTAATTGAGTAGAAGTTTTTAAATAAAACTTTTTTTTATATAGTTTAATTAGAAATAATAATGTACTCGTATTATATTGTATATAAGAATTACAGAATGCACTTTATTTTTATACTTTCAGACTTTTTATTTAATATTGTCAGACGAGTTTTTATTCGATCTCGAGAGAATTTCCAAGCTTGCTTGATTTTCCGATAATTACATAATGTAATCGATAAGAGTGAGTTGCTTGAAAAAGATCACAAAAGACTTTAATAAATCAGTCGAGTTTAGTACAAGAGTAGTGTAGCAAGCGTATTGCAATAATATACACCGGCCACGTGTTAACAGTAAAACTAACCGCGTGTTTACAGACTCTTTAGCTGTATTAACGCCCACGTTCCATCGTAAACGTATCTTTGTATACAGATTTCTAATAATAATTCCCTTTTGTTGTCACATTCATGCGTTCGCGTAAAGAGAAAGAGAGAGAGAGAGCATTTTACTTGCGGTATGAACCGCGTCAGCCTTGCGGCTCTCCAAGAATTTCAACTGTCTTAATAATAATTCCATAGAAAGCGTTCCGCGAGTTTCACATCAATTGCGAATATCTTGGACCGTTTGGAGAACGTTAGGGACTGATAATAATATCCGTTATGTGCCGCTTCAAGGACTTTTGTCACATGATTTTGAGACGTGATTACAATTCTAAAATGATACTTATACCCCCAAATGTGAGAAGATGCTTGCTTTTCAAGTATATTGTGATGAAGGAAAGCTTTTCGCAATTTTCACAATAATTGTATGTACGGGATCGAGAAAATCCACATACAATATACGAGAAAAAAACCTTTCAATATCAGTATTAATGTAACGCGCGGAGTGAAATGTAACAAGAAGGAAATGGAAAGAGAGAAAAAAATATAATCGAATGTAACGAAAATGAAAATAGAAAACGTAAAAAGAAACTAAAAGTAGTTTAAATGCAGGTTGAAAAGGGAACTATATGAGGTAAAGAAGCTATTATGAAAAAGTAGTTTAGTAGAGTTAGCGTTTCAAGACCGAAAAATCATTTCGGCGCGCGTTTCTAAGGATTACATACGTAATATATAAATTCACACAAGAATCATACAAGCATTGTATGACAATCCAGCTGGACCGTTTAAGGCTTTGATTTCTTTATGTTATCACACACACACTCACACACACACACACATACGGTCCTATAATATATTGTATTATTTATTATGAAAAAGATGACGCACCGTTAAATTAAACTTATTGCACAAGAAATTATAATACTTATTATAAATAAGGAATTATTAGACTTATAACATAAGAATTATAATACAAGACTCGTAAAGACGTTTTCCCTCACTCATTCTTGAAAACAGAATCTTAGTTTCATTATTAATATACTTTACGATTAGCAAGTTTTAGAGAGAATATGTTTGCAAAATTTTAAGTAAGAAGAAATAGATTTATTTATATAAAGACAATAGTTTTTAGTAAAATTACAATTATTTTAATGTTTGCAAAATAAATCTGTACAGAGTTAAATTGATTATGCATTTTTTATTTCCTTTTTAGACGTCCTACAATCTGACATATGTACAACGCAATGCACTCATTCATAAAAAATAAAAAGAATACAAATAATCCCTGAGGGAATTGTTAGGAACAGTTATGTAAAAGTTGTATTTTTAGACAAACA
The DNA here is from genome assembly GCF_001594115.1 of Trachymyrmex septentrionalis. Taxonomy (NCBI): domain Eukaryota; kingdom Metazoa; phylum Arthropoda; class Insecta; order Hymenoptera; family Formicidae; genus Trachymyrmex; species Trachymyrmex septentrionalis. The sequence continues at coordinate 171,025 of NW_017305429.1, forward strand.
GCTTATAATGAAACAGCTTTTATAAAACTATATATGAAAACATGTACAAAATTTATATATGTGATATGTACATTGAAAAAAAAATTTATATGATTTTTATAAAGTCTTCTCCTTATATTTTAATATAATATTAATAGCACTAAAATAATGTATATTATAAATTTCTGAGTAAAAATTATATATAAAAATTATATATTTTAACAATTATCATACAAAGTTTTAATAGAAATTTTTGTTCATTTATCACAGTTTTAAACTAATTTCTATAAGTGATTTTATTTATCGGAAATAGCCAATTATGGTAAAATAACGCTTTTAACGTTACGAGCTTCGTGATTTGTAAAAGCCAAGCAGAATTGAGCTGAGGCAGCATAATTAGTCCCGAGAGTGAGCGTAAATGAGGAAAAATTGTGGACTTTTAACTAGACTAATTAAGCTCTCAAACGAGTGGTTACGTGATAGTGTATGTTTGCGTGAGCGAAGAGAATGTCACTTTATAATTTGCATTTTGTTCATCCCGCATATCGCGCAAAGTGATTAAAATTTTTTGGCACTGTTATCCAATGTTTTTTCTATTAAACCCCAAAAATATCGTCGATTTCACTTCCATTATTAAAATGGACATTAATAATAATTAATGAATAATAATTAATGAAGGACAGCGATTTTAACATTAATTTTTCAGTTTAATTAATTTTTTATAATCTTTTGTCCATATGGATTTTATATACAAGCCGACAAAAAGTTTTTCACATTTGTATGTTTATCAAATCATTGCTCAGATAATAAATTGACGTAATTTGTCGTCATTTGGATGTAAAAACAACGACAAATAACGCCAACTTGCTACCTAAATAGTAATATATAATATATAAAAGAAAAAAACTTACTCTGGAGTGTGTTATAGTTGTATCTTATTAAATACCAAAAAAATTCTGCTAAAAAAATTTTCGGCTGATGAATTGAAGACATATCTCTTGTCTACCTAAAAGAATTTATCCGCGGAAAAATGCGTGATAATCGTGAATGCATTCTTGTTGCGTCTTAAATCTTAAATTTACATCAAAGCTAAAGGTGACCACTTTGAATGTTAATTATTATTTTTTGGTTTTTAATAAGAGATAATAAACACTCCAAAGAAAAAGAGAAAAAAAGTTGTTTCTTATAAACATACGTTACTAATGTTTGATAAACCCAAAACTTTGTGGCCAAACTTTTTTTTATCATCGTGTGTATATTTTTCTATTTCTTCTATTTTATATATACAAAGAAATATGCGTGCAAACAATATTTATATTATTTAACAATCGAATTCTGAAACTCTCTGTATTTTGCTTTCGCAAAACGTATGGGATACCTTTTTTTTATTTCAGATATCGCCGGCGGTTATTTGTGCTTTATCGTCAGCATTCTGGGGATTGGCGTGGTCACGGCGATAATCGGCGACGTTGCCTCGTATTTCGGTTGTACTTTGGGCATCAAGGATTCCGTCACCGCGATTGTTTTCGTCGCCCTCGGTACCAGCATTCCCGGTAAGTATCTAAAAACTGAGGATGATATACGAGAAAAAGAAGAGACACCGAGAAAGATCATACCTACACTGGAAAAAGTCTTGTTGCACTAATTGGAATTCTGACAGATTCAATCAGAAAGGTATACTGAAAAAGGATTTATTAAATTTTAATACATATTTCTTCGAATAGTAGAACTAAACATTTAGTAAATAAATATTTATCCTAATTAAAACATGTATGATAGTAAGTCACACAAATTAATCTTGTATCAAATAAATATGTGCTTACATTTAGTAAATATTTATTTAGAATTTCAAACAAATATTTTTGTAAATTTAATATTTTTTTTAGTGTACAAATTAGACACTTATTATTAAATCTATTAAATATGCTAGTCGAGAAGTTTAATTACGATGATTTATATGATCAGAATTTGTTTTGTACTTTCTTATTGGTACAATCAGAACATTTTTCTCAATATATTATTAAAAAAGCGATCAACGTATCTCCCACATTAGTTTACCTTCGCATTTCGCATTTCGCATTGATCGCATTCCACTTATGACGTCTGCTGTATTACAACAGGCTTTTGAGATTAAGTGAGGAGAGCAATGATAATTTATTGCTCTTGGTCTTTGTGCCTGAGAATAATGGCTGCCGACCGCCTATGTTCTTCCGGGTGGAACGGTTAACACGTGCAACCATAAAAGAGTTAAATACTTTCTTCGTCCATGTAGCACCACACAGAAGGTTGCAGCACTGCTATAAAATGCCATTGTAAAATTGCAATATTGTATACGTCGTGCAAAAAATATTACTGCGTCGTAAAATTGTAGTAAAATTAAAGGGTTCGCCTTTAGAAGACTTACACTGCTCTATGGCAATGTTGCGGTAAAATATATTTATGTTAAGGGATTACGTACATTCAAGAGGCCAAAAAATATAGCAATCTTCTCTGCCTTTCTTCCAGAAATGCAGAGAATTAAAGCCGACGTACGCAGAAGAAAATAACAATATTACTAAACTTTATTTCTTATTTTACAAGTTCTCCAATATTGCTGTAACCGTGTTGGAATTTTTCATTTCTATTATTTCAACAAAATCTTTTTGCATTCAACGTGGCATTGCAATTTACAAGATTACATCTCATTGTTGCATTCTAATCAAAATGTTCTACATTGCATTTTTCCAAACACTTTTTACAGGTTCCAAAATATTTTATATTTTGTAATTTAAAAAAGAAAAAACAAAAAGAGGAAGAGAGAGAGAGAGAGAGAGAGAGAGAGAGATAACTTTATAAAAAATGTATATAGTCATATTTACAGAAATCATTTACATTAACATATCTTCAGAAACAATTGTGATCTGACCTTTGTCTTCTATTTTTATACGAAATTCACGACGAGGGCATTTAATAAATCATTTGAGTGGGTGTTATCAAAAGCTATTAAAAGCGTAACGACAGTCGCGTCATTTCAAGTTTCTGGGTCAATAGGTTACGTTCAAAATTTACGTCTAAAACAGAGGCTCGAAATTGATTATCCTAAATGTGTCTCTAACATCTTAATGTTCAGTGAACGTACAGCTACTGCATTTTAATGTCCACAGGGAACTACGTGTAGTAACCTTACCTTCTATTTATAGTAATTTTAATTATTAATTTAACTTTCGTAGTAAAGGTACCTCTTTCTCTTTTTATAAATTACATCAAAGAATACGAATTCCGAAATTATGTTTATTCCAAAAATCTCTACCAAGTCCTTATATTGGCTGAATATCGACGGGGTTTGCATGACACACAGCTTCTCGGTTGGATTACTTAAGCCACTGTGCTTCTTCTCTCTTAGAAACTTTACAAGAAACTTTCTTCTCCCAGAAACTCATCAATATTTATGCCAAAGGGTACCTCCGATCTCTCAAAGTACCGCTCATCGAGATCGGTTTAAGGATCTTCTTCTCGTATTACCGGCAAAAAAACCGAAAGATGAGATTTATTTAGAGTACAGAGTGCCTCAGAATTGCCTACAACATGAATATCTACTATCAAGAATTGTATTGCATTAAATCACACGTAGCAAATAGCGAAGCAAACCGCATATCTATATAGAATCTTATAGATTTTTAAATATTTAAGACTTTTAAATATTTAAGACTTTTTAAATATTTAATTAACCTTTATATTTATTAATATATACATATAATTTATTACACCTTTAAAAATTTATTTATTTTTATTTTATGTTAGTACTGAAAAATACTTTAGATCTTTTTCTATCGAATATAAAATCTATTGGGTAATTAATTATTCAAGTGCATGAATATGCATACATTTCTCGAATATTGCTTCGAATTCTATTTGTTTTAATTGTTAATTGATCTTTGCTAAGTTTATAATTATTGATTAATAATTAATCGTTATTACTTAATACAGATTAATTGTCAAAACAAACATTGAGATAATTAATTGCCATCTTACTCACGCTAATACAAGACAAGGTTGACTATTATTCACGGTGGATGAATTGCTGAGCGTTACTGCTGCAGTAGTAATGTAATATCAAAGGTATACACTGACGACATAAACCCAGCATAAACAATCCTCCTTGCTAATTCGACTAATTAATTATTGTATTGTTGATACATACAATAGCAAATACAGTACAGCAGCAGCGCAAAGTAAACAGAAAATTTGATTTAATTATAATTTTTTTATTGAATAAACTATTTATTTACCGTAAGTAAATATTTACTTAGTACTGTATTCAAAGAAATTGTTAAGAGTTAATAAATTTTTTTTTTAATGTAAATAAGAATCCCTCTTAAAAATATCCTTATCGTTAATTTAATATAAAAATATTAGAAAAGAAAAACAACCGCTTTGAACAATTTTTTAGATTAAATTTTCGTCCACATCTGTGCCGATATATAAATATTATATAATTTTGGAAATCGTCGTATTTGCCGCACGCGAATTTGGAGCGCACGTTTTATCAAGTTGTTATTGAACATATAAGTACGTTTCACATATGTGCTCTGTTATTACAGGATTTTCTTGCTCTGTGCAACGACGAGCGCTCACTCTGCTCACAACTCCGTAACTGAACTTACACTGCCATAAACTGGTACAAGCCGCATATTCCAAGCCGTTACCACAAATCCTGCGGCACAACGGTTTTAAGTGCGGTTGACGATCTTTGATTCTCCTGAGACAGAATGTGTACTAAAAAGCCACTTTGTTACTTACGCGGGTCATACACGTGGTGTCGTGGCGTGAAATACGGGTTTTATCTCGCATTACGCCGCGAATGAAGCGTTAAACTTGCGGATAAATAAAAAGCAATATCGGTTAAATTACAACCTTGGGCTCGTTAACCTTGAACTCGGTAAAGAAGTGTATTTTTAAGAATGAATTGAACAACGCAACACTTTAATCGTTAAAAATTTATTTACTTATTTATTTTTATATCTAGGAAACATTATAAAACGCGATGACATGTTTTTAATTTTTTTTCTTTTTACCTCCTACGTAAAATATTTATCTGATGCATATTTCTATATATACCGAGCCTAAGAAAAGATATTCAAACTTTTTCATAAAAGAGGAGAGAAATACGTGATATAAAATTGTAGTGTATTACTTATTTTTCAAAATACATAAATAGAATATACACTGAGCAACAAAATTAACGCAACACCTGTTCACTCTGCAAAAATAAGCAAATTTCAAGATACAATAACTTTGTCAAAAATTGTCGTATCGGGATGTTTAAAAAAGCATTTTACAAGTAGAAACCTCTACTTTTCGGATCATACTTAAAAAAATGGTCTCGTGGAGATTTCATGAAATTACACAAACATAAATGAAGATATATGAGACATCAAAATTTTTTATGAAATTTGCGAAGCTCCACGGAGTGGAATAAAAATTGTATATAAATGCGATTTACATCATTCGAAAGAGCGAATCTTTACCTTTAATCTACTTTTTTACGAAGCCCCGTACGACTTTTTTTCATCGAGTTATTCAACGTTGAAGCAAAAGGACCATTTTTGCTTCAACGTTGAATAACTCGATGAAAAAAAGTCGTACGGGGCTTCGTAAAAAAGTAGATTAA
>NW_017305429.1:176753-201808 GCF_001594115.1 Trachymyrmex septentrionalis
AAATTAAAGGCCACTAAATTAAGAAATAATTTATTAAGCGTTTCATAAAAGTAAGCGTAAATTAATTGTAAAAAATTATAACGTAAGAAAAAATTAATTTACCTTCAATGGAAACCTTCAAAATAATTTAAATAACAATATAGTATATTATACATATGTTAAATACTCAACAAGATGTACCTATTTCTAAAAAGAAGCCTTTGTAACGTCTTTTAAATATCTTTAAGACACATGTACACATATGTTTAAAAGACATCATAAACGTCTTTTAAACAGACATACATATGTCTTAAAGATATTTAAAAGACGTCACAAAGGCTTCTTTTAGAAATAGGTATATCTTGTTGAGTATTTAAATATTACATATGTAATATATTATATTGTAAGTTATTTAAATTATTTTGAAGGTTTCCATTGAAGGTAAATTAATTTTTTCTTACGTTATAATTTTTTACAATTAATTTACGCTTACTTTTATAAAACGATTAATAAATTATTTCCTAATTAGTAGTGCAATTGAAAGAAAAGTGATTTTTCGTGAAAAAAATAAATGTGGGACTTTATATTATTCGCAGCCTTTCGTTGACTTTAAAGTAATAAAATTCTTAATCTCTATATTACTGCCTGACATATTATGATAGTTGTAACGTTCAAACATAACAATGGCGTAAGAGATCATGTCATTGTTATTCGTGCATTAACAGCTCCGTGCACTTGTCAAAGTAATTAAGACTCCGAATTATTTCAGACACGTTCGCGAGCAAAGTGGCCGCCTGTCAGGACAAGTATGCCGACGCGAGTGTGGGCAATGTGACTGGAAGTAACGCGGTAAACGTCTTCCTGGGAATCGGCGTCGCGTGGAGTATCGCCGCCATTTACCGTGCTTGCCACAGCGAACCGTTCCTTGTCGAACCTGGCAAGTAAGTAGTGGAAAGCAATTACGGACATCCGGTGCGCACAAAGATGCGTAATTTAGTAAACAGTCTACCTTGCGCGAATTCAAATGGTAATTTAAAAAAATGTGATGGTTAACATTTAAAATATATTTTTCTCAAAACAACTTCTAATACAGTAGATAATAAACAATTATTTATTTATTTTGTATATATTACATTATTTATTATTTATGTTATATCATTATTATATTACATAATAACGATGTAAAGACTCTTAAATGTAAACGTAAATAATCAAACAAATACACGGCGAAAGAAGAGTCAGTAGATTACAAAGAGAAAAACAAAACATTTAATTAATTAAATTATTATGCGACGATACATGCGCACGGAACGGCATATATAAATGTGTAAATGTATAAACATGTGTAAAAATATCAAGTTTCGGCTACAAGATTGAGCCCTCTTCAGATATAAAACGCAAAAGAAAAATCAACGATAAGTGAAAATTAAGTAAAAAACAAATCATGTCGCAATTAACATTAGACGTAAAGAAATAAAATTCAGATGGATCTCAAAAGTACGATTGAGTAATCAAGGTGTCCATTGTCCAAGCACAGATCCCAGCAAACCCGAACAAATCAACGATCCCCCGCTTATGCACAGGTGAACCATATGTAAGCCGTAACACTCCGGCAATATTGTGCATGTCAGAGCTAGACATATCGGCGTCGCTCACGACGTGACCGCTCGCTTAGACGGAATGTAACGCACAAAATTATTATATTATTATTGTATTATTTACATTATATTGATATTATTTATATAATTTTTTTCTATATGTCCAATGTTTTTTATTGAATATACCTCATGATTTATTTTGTGCATTACGCTGATAAATTTACGTCAGTATTTCTCGAGGTACCACTGAACATTTATTTCTCGTAATTTCTGTTACCTCGTAATAAAAATATATATTTACGAATGTGTATACGCGCACGTGTTTATATCAGTTAGCAACAAAATTGGTTTTCGATAATTCACGAGCGCGTTTTCACGGTAGCTCAAAATCGTGCGAATGCCACCGGATATGCCACGATAACACGAGACGTTAGATTAAGTAAAACGTGACCTCGATAACAAAGCATCACTCTCCATTTACGATCACTTTCGTGAAACTATTTCTAAGATATTTGGTTGAAGCACGATGACAGCAACTTGGCCAACATCGCTCTCGCGACGATGACATTTAACATGACTGCCATTGTTCTGCGCTACGAAATTGTGAAATTTCGAAGAAAGTACCCGAGAAATTGGCCATTTATCTACATGAATAGACACTCGACGTAATATTGAAGCGAAATCAGAACAGTAGTTTGTATAATACTATTAGTACGAAGAAAATGACTATTTCATTATTTTTTTTGTCAAACATTTTGTACATTGCATTTGTCGTGGATAATAACGCTGTTAGAATACTAGAAAATTGTTAAAGAGCCTTTATGACAATTTTTACTCTACTACGCTACACTGCATTCTATTTCACGAGGATTTCGATGGATTGCCAACCGCGAAATGGAGCATTGTCTCGTATTGGATGATGCTGGGTGTTCCCTAGCAAGAACACGCTACAGTACACTGTGTGTTGCATCATGTACGATACTTGTTGGAACAATTTGAGAGTGTAGACTTAGTTTCTGAGAGTTACATTATAAACTTACAATTACTCTGAGAGTGCATTTTAATTCTCTCTTTTTATTGTAATTATTTGCATAATATTAATAATATATACTACTTATTGTTATTATTTATATTATGTCATTATAATAATCTAATAAAGCCATACAGTATAATTGTATAATTTAATTATCAAATTACAGACTTCTCTATTAAAAATAAGAACAAAAAAAGTTAGTACACGTTGTATATAAAATTTCTTTAAATATTGGAAAATACTGAAACATTTTATACGCTTGTACTTGGATTTTTACAATATTGAGCAGTATTTCACAGTTAAAATACACTCCGTGTTTCACATTGTCGTTCGTGTATCTTGCTGAAAAATAGTCTCTTTTACGAAAACCAAATACATGAATATACAAATAACATCTCCAATCGATTACATATTGCGTCTAAACAATTTCGTTAAATAATGCGATTTGTTGCAAAATAATTAATTTTTTAAATAGAAGACACCTTTCGTTAGAAGCATAATTTTATTTTTATTACAAAATACAAAAATACGTGTTTTTACTACTTGGAAATTTTATTTATTAAAATCAAGGTAAAACAATGAATTATAGATATTTTTCTCTCAGTTTAAAACTGACTTTTAGTATAAGATTATTATGTTTTCCTTAATAACTGATATTTTACTTTACAATAAATTCTAGTCTTCAAAAGAATGTAACGTTCTCTCGTTCTTTTATATTTTAGAAAATACATTCTCTTTGTCTTGGAATAAGATTAGATGAGGCAATGTGTGTGTTTCTGCTTGAAGTTAAAATATCACGACAATTTATTAAGAATAATAGGTTGTTTAGATTGTGTACACAGGTGTGTTCTAAGATGTAATCTATTGCTATGGACACATGTTGTACATAATAATATAATGGCTGCGATCAAATTTGCAAGTGCTCAGTCGTTGATTGACTTTCTATGATAGTTTTGACCAAATTGGAATTGGAGATGAATCTGTGGTTGCACCAGAAAAGTTCACTCCATTTTCATGAAGACAGTTTCAAAAGCTTAAATGTTGAATTCTTGAAAGTAAGGACATGGAAAGAAAATATCTTTCGATCTTTTTTCTTGCTAAGTTTTTGAAAATTAATAGATTTTCATATAAATTCGATAAAAATGTAAGTATATTCTTTCGAAAGATATTTTAAAGATTTTTTTTATAATGACCAATTGAAACATTGAGAACTTTAATTTTCCAAAATCTCTGCTTTCAAATAATATTGTTTTAAAAATGAGAGACAAAGATTTGAATAATTTTTTGATAAAAAAAAATTCAATGTTTAACCTTCCAAAGCTGAGGTGGAAATCTGTAATATAGTTGACGCCGAGATCCATTTGATTTATTTTGAATAAATGGAACTACAAATTTTTTTAATTTCGAGGAACCAAAATGACATAATATACAATAAAGAATGCGTGTGCGTGTATTAAGCTTATTTTAATAATAATTTATTATTAAAATAATATTTTGATGATAAATAAATTTATTTATTGTAATAATAAATGAATTTTGAGATAATAATTCAAATTAACAGCTGTAACATAAAAAATGTAATTAAGTGAGTCCAACAGACGCATCGTCAGCTCCCGAAAGCTAATTTCATAGTTGGTTGCTTGCTCGCGTCTCTATGCAAAAATCGCAGATGTAATTTTGCTGTTGCTTCCTACATTGCACAACTATATCTGACTTTCTTTTATGACGCAGTTTGGCCTTCTCCGTCACCTTGTTCTGTAGCGAGGCTTGCTTCGTGATCGTGGTGCTGTTGGTGAGACGAGTCAAGTCGATCGGCGGTGAATTGGGCGGACCTTTTATACCAAAGCTCATCACGTCCGTGTTCCTGTTCTCCCTTTGGCTGCTCTACCTCATCATGTCCACCCTTGAGGCCTACGGCGTGATCCAGGGTTTCTAAACCAAGGCCAATGCGACGCCATGTCGGCCTATCCACTACGTATATCTTAGCTCTGGCGTCCGCCAAGGCACGTGCTCAACGAAATTATTAACCGGTGAATACGAAAAGAAATCTTTAATTCTTTCAATTGCAGTTTAATTATTTATCATGCCTAATATGCATTAAAATTATTAAGTAGTGCAGTGCAAATAATTTATAATTTCACAGTGTTAGTCCGATCTTCCATCCGTTTGTAATGCTGATTCTACAATGAGTCGGTAGTTTGGTAGTTCTAAGTCTTATTAGTGAAGTTAACTAATAATCAACTCTTGTACAACTGACGTTGATTGAGACTAAGACTTCCTACTACAGATTCATTGTAAAATCAGCATAAGATTTCTTAGAAATTTTTTCTGCTTTCGACAAGTTCTCAAAGATTTTAGTTCGATTGAAGCAAAATATAAGTCAAATCAGACCGTAATTAACAAGGTCGAAGATCAACTCAAACAACACAAAGTCTAAAATTGTGACGTCTTTAAGTCATCTTTTAGTCGCAAAAAACGTCTTATAACCCGATTTCAGACACTTTTTGTTATCTAAGAAAATTAATGAGATTTTCAGTATTATAAAAAGAAGCTCAAACTGCTGATTTTAAAAGGTACAATATACTATATAATACAATATTTTTAATGAAGCTATTTCAATAGTAATAGGTTTTTTGCTGTACTTACAATTACTTTACTTTCGTTGCAGAATGTTTTATTATATCGTTTTCTTAAAAATTAAAAAATAGAAAATACATTATTATATTATATATATGTATAATATATATGTATACAGGATGTTTGGAAAATAATAATAAATCTTTCGCATAGGGGTAGAATGGACTAAACTGAGAAGAAAAGTCCTCATTTTGCAATTTTTGCAATAGTTAACAAGATATTAATTGCTAAATATTGCCGAAAATTGGTTTTCAATAATTTTTTACTCCAGTACTATCAACTTTACAGAAAAACTGCAAGAGACAAAAAAATTGTTTATTTTCTTCTCATAAAACTCTAAGAATTTTTTTAGAATTTTTTCAGAATTTTTTAAATATCTACGAATTAATTTTAATGTTGAATTGATTTGAATGTATCAATAGTGATATCTTAAAAACTGGATATGAAAAGTTATCTATGTGACGGCAATCATTTATTTCATCTTAACTAGAGACGTTTCATAATAAGTCCACAGAATAATTAATATTATCGTTTAATAAATTATTATTGTTAATAATTAATTTAGTTGTATTATTTGTGTAATAGATTCATGTATTGCTATTTCACGACTTAAATATTTTTTATTCAATAAAATAATTATTAAAATAATTATTAATTTTATGCCTACTAATAAAGTTATATTAGGATATGCTTACATAAAATTAGGAAGGCATAAGGACGTCAACTGTTACCATAAACGTGAAAATAAGGTCTAATTCAATTACATTTTCATTATGAGAAGAGAGATCAGCAATTACGTTTCTTCATTGTTTTACTAATCGGTCGTCTTTTACGATGGAGCTATGTGAATACTGCCAGAGCATTAGCAAAACTTTATAGAAAACAGAAGCAATGAAAGAGCAATTAGGTGATTAAACGGAACGTTTCGTTTATGGAAAAAAATTAGTTAATCTTCTGATAAACAAAACATTCTGTGCTTATGCAATATTTAATTTATATCATTTTTCGGTCATGATAAAAATCTTGATCATTCTTAGATCATCTGAGACCGAGATTTTTATCATGACCAAAAAATGACATAGTAAATTCATCAATATGACGTCAAATTGATATTATTTTGATTTTCTTGTTCTCTTTGGGATTATATCTTCTATTTCCATATTAAAAGAAAAAAATAATAATCATAATTATCAAATACTTTTCTTTCAGTGTATTTAATAATTATTTCTAATTTATTATCTTAATTATATCTTAATCTGAATTAATTCTTTTTACACTGATGTAACATAATATAATTTAAAAAATTTTTCTCAGCCTTGTGAATTATAATATTTTTTTAAACAGTTCTTGATTTTGATTACAGGACACAGAAGCGGTCTCGGGACGATACGATTTCGCGAAGAACGAACTTTAATTGTGCCGGAAACTCACATAAGTTCATCCTCTGAGACGATTAACAACGAACATGTCGCGTGACGTATTAAATGGATATGTGTATGTATATGTATGCATGTATAGGTATCTGAGAACATGGGAGTGCTTGCGAGAAAGAGAGAGAGAGAGAGAGAGAGAGAGTGTATGTGTGTGTGTGTGTGTGTCCAGTAAAGAGAAGAAAGCAAATCGATGGAGAGAAGGACAAGCGACGAAGGGAAAAGAAAAAACTAAGAAGAGAAGTGCGCGTGCGAGAAAAAAATGTGAGCTTGCCTTAAAATAATTCAAAGGAAGAAAGAAGTAAGTGCGTTCTAGTCATGTCATATTCCCCGCAAAAGAAAACATTTGGCTGTTATAAAAAAAAAAAGAAAAAAAATGAAAAAAGAAAAAAGAAAATGGAGAAGAAAGGCGAAAAAATATAGATAGTATACGTATGTCTGATCAGATCGCGGGTACACACATATGTGTACATATTGTATTTATTTAATTGTAAGAAATACACAAGTTTCTATATGGTAATTTACTAGCGAATTGCATTGCAATTCTTTCTTTTCTCAGTCAGGAAAAATTAACGTCGGTAATTTTATATACGAGTACATGTTACTAAACGATACGTTACTTTTATCGAGGGAAATTTGATGATCGGATCGATTGTCGCGAGAATCTCGCAGGGAGGAGAGAAAAGTGCGCAAGCACCTGAGCAGAAACTGAACGACAACTGTTGGACACGGTTGTGCAATATACCAAATGTCTGTCAGTGACTTTTATTCATTGCCATTTTGTAAATTTTTAAATATTTATTTCTGATATTATATACCAGACGAAATTGTTAGAGTTTCACTAGAAATATACGTTTCATCTTAATCTCGCCTCAGCGTACTATATTTTAATATATATTAGATTTACTACGATTTCAACGAAACAGTAAAACGTGCAACGTACATCCAAAAGTTCGAAAAAAAGAGAAAAAACTGCGATCGATCGGATATTGCATGACTGCGTCGAATTTTTGTAATAGAATTGAAGAACATGGTGCATTTTTATCATTGCAATAATTGCACAGCTAATGAAATGCGTATGGAGGCCACATGCATATGAAACTAATCGAGTTTATTACTCAAGAAACACATCAGGTCAAGAGAAAGTCAAAATGACTTTATTTTGATGTTATAAAGGTTAAAATGATGATTTTTAATTACAAAATGTGACTGTTTATTGACGTTCAAAATTAAAATTAAGTCATTTTGATTTTTTTGTTAACTTTTATGTGTTCCTTGGGTATTTTGATGCGACTGATTTTGGTTGCTACTGATGAGGATTGCCAGAGAGAAATGAATAAACCGACGAAGAACTTGACAGCGCGAGTGAATAGGGATTTGTTCCAAAGTGGTGAAATTGCATTTTTAATAAAAGTATTTAGCGAAAAGTTTCTTTTATACGAACGCAATGTAGCAGAAATTAATAGGTAATTTAAGTTTCAAGCCGGAGATAAGACGTGGCACATTGCTAGTAGAATCTAGAATTTTAGGCAATCCTATTGACGATCGATAAACGTCTCTCAGCGTTTATTGTAAAATACTTATATTTATATTTTTTCGTTAGAACTGCAATTTTATACGGAAGGTGTGAACTTTTTCTTAGTACGAATCGGCATTAGAATAAAGCTTGCGCGACGCGTGCCATTCAAAGTTGAATAGATGCATAATTTGTAGAATATTTATAAGCAAATACTAATTATGTCGATTCACTTACAAATTCGTTTATTATTATAGCTGTTGATCAAACTCTATTTAATTTAATTTCCTCCGTCACAGATCATTGGCTCCTACAAATAACAGTTTCAATTAAGGTGTGCATAATTAAGATACCACACTGTTTATTTAATCTCAAAGTGGCTTAGGATAATCATGTATTAAATCCCATTAGCGGATTCAGAAATTTGTCAAGGAAATGCATTGCAAGCGAAATTTTTTTTTTAAATATAAAAAGACAAATTAAATTATTACTTATATATATAAAATTATAGAATATTAAATTATTACTTAAATTATTGAAAAAGTATAATTTATAAAACGTTTTACTTAAAATATAAATACAAAGAATAATAGAATGTAACCTATGTTTTTTATATCTAGAAGTTTCTTAATTTAAAAAATATTTTTAGAATATTAAAATTGCGATTAAGCATTTCAGAAATATTTAAAAAATATATAACACTTATTATGAACATACTCTTTGAACGTCTTTGTGCTAACATGTCTTATCTCACATATCATCGTTAACATTATTATATATAATCTGAAATGTTAGATTTGAGTATTTTGTTAGATACGAGAGACAGCATTATTATCATTTTATAAATATATGTTAACGATACTTCAATTTGCTTCGCATAGCATCTTTTATATTAAATTCGTACGTCACCGATTTTATTTTTATTTTTACACTGAGGAAGACCCAATCGAAAGAGCTGAAACGTTTGTCAATTTTTCTCAAGAATAAAATATACGATTTCACACACGCCTAACTTGTGTTGACTCGCATTGGCTGATTTACATGTATACTTGTTATGAATATTTTTAAAAGGAGGGACTCTAAGGGAGGGGGGGGGGGCATAGCCTACATTATTATTAATTTCTTAAGCAAAATAGGAAATAAAGTTTTTGTTACGGATTTTGTTCTTCAGAAACTTGGATAATACGCGAATGTCTAAGAGATGCAACAAGAAAGGCATCTTAATAAAAGACTAAGTGCGTGTAGCGTTTATAAAATTTTAGACGTTTTTCTCGTTTACATGATTCATTTTGCATGAACGCTATTCGAGAGGAATTTTGAGATCGTCGTCAATCAGAGCAGCACAAATCGTTAGCAGACTTGATAATTGTCTTGCCAACAAGATCGTGTTATGGAATACCAGGAGAAACATATTTACTATTAAGAGTAGTTATAGAAAGTGCGACAAACATTAAATTAGTCTTACCTTCGCGAGTTGTATCGCGGCCTTCGTTCGAATGTAAATTACATTTGCCTTTGAAAATTACAATGCGAAAAAGTCACCTTTTCCTTTATCAATGCATATTCTAATTTCAGAACATTTGAATTTTCGTCCAAATAATTAATTTCGTCCACGATATTTTTTTCCAAACGAAAATTCAAATATTTTGAAGTTATAATAAGTTCATATCAGACGCATTGAAGATTAAAGAGATTTGAAATTGAAGATTACAATTTGATCGATCCGATGAATTTAATGTTAATCCGTTGCGTTCTGATTGATCGAATTCTACACTGAAAATAATTTATTACATCTTAATACATATTTCTTTGAAGAAGTTTAGTAAATTTAAGATTTAGTAAATTTTTTTCAGTGTGCTCCAATTCGCAATCTTCAATCTCCAATTTGTAGTTTGATACACGTTTTAGAAGTGCGATTCTTCGCGGTATGTTATTTTTGAAGAAGAAATGTAAAGTCCTCATCAAGATTGAGATTGACTATTGGCTCACACTGCCTTTGATCGAGGGTCGCACTCAACGCGAGGCGATACAACAGTTGTGAGGATTATTATCAGACAGACTATCCCGACATCCGTTTAAACGGAACATTGAAAAAAATTTACTAAGTTTTAATAAATATTTGTTTTAATAGCACTAACTAAATATTTATTTACAGTAAATAAATATTTAGTCAATTAAAAAAGTGGTACTTAAACTGGTTTGGTATCAAATAGATGTGTGTTTACATTTAGTAAATATTTAATAGTACTATTCAAACAAATAATAAAATTTAGTACATTTTTTTCAATGAATGACTCCCAATAATATTATATATCGCTTCAAAATCACAAACTGAATTCGGAGTACGAGTCAGCACTAATCTTGCAACTACAGCGTTAAATTTTACGTTTATCGTTGTTTATAATGAATCTCATATGATTAGCGATTTCGAGGTACGTCTGAACAGGCGTTCGTTCTTAGCGATGTTCTATGAACATAAGCGTAGGAAAATACCTCATGAGATTGACAAGATTTGGATATTATTAGCATTTTAGCATTTTATAACCAGCTTTTGTAACGTGTTAGAGGAAGAAATTGTTTCCATTCCCCTACCCTCCCGCCGACGATTCACCACGAATTTATCTGTGATCTTGAGACGAGGATCACGAGGATGGAAGTTACATGGCGTGTCGCTTTGAAGGCGACATTACATCTGAACGAAACTTACGGGCTGCTACGCAGCATTCAGTATGTACAAATTCACTACACCAGTTTGTTCCTACGAGGAGTATCAACCTAATTTAAAAGGATGTAATGACGATAATGACTGCTGCTCATAGTATTATAAAAGCGCGGAGATGAGCAATCGGACAAGCGCACCTATCGGATGGACTGCACTAATGGTGATTAGTGTCAATCCTAGTTCTCACAACCTAATTCTGCGTTATAAAATAAAAGCTAGTAATCGAGAAAGAAATAGAGCGAATTGTTACTTCCGGAACATTCAGTGATTATAAGCGTACTTCTGCTCATTTGCTCGCGATAGGATTCTCTTATCCTCTCTTTCTCTCTCTTCTTTTATCCTCCTCTCTCCCTTTTATCTCCTTTTCTCTTCCACTCTTCTTCTTCTTCTTCTTCCTCTCTCTCTCTCTCTCTCTCTCTCTCTTTCTTTTCAATCATATTGGATTATGACATCACATAAAGATTATATATTGAATTTTCTTGCGGTACGAAGATATTGCACATAAATTGACATAAGAATGTATTTATGAGTGCAATATAAACGTTACAAGAAACATTATATTTTATTCCCCAAAATTTAAACTGTAAGTTTCTTTTATTATATTTAATGCACTATATATTTATTATATTTGTTATGCTCATGTTATTTATGTGCTGTATAGGATTTAAATAACATTAATTTACTATGAGAAATGCCATTTATATTTAACAGATACAATATAAGAAAATGACTTATTTTTATTTCTAACTACAAGTTAGTTTTGCTTGCAATTTTTTATTTTCAAGGTTTACTTTATTAAACGCAGAAAGGAAAGAAAGCCATTTATTTCAAGATATAAAACAGATAAAGAATTTATATGATATCAGAATTTATATGATATTTAAATTTTATAAGTTTTATGATCTTTTGATTATGATATCATAACCCAACATGCCTGCGGGATACGTTTAATGTTAATCTGTTTGGAAAATGGTATAAAATCATTTTTTATATTTCGTTTTTTTAAATATAAGATTTTTATTATGTTTCGAAAAATTGCTCTCTTTGATCTGATATTTTAATATGTTTAGCGTGTACATCGATGTCTATATTGATATTACATCAAATAATTAATTAGATACGAAATTGAAGATATTATAATATTGCGAAACTTCCATTAAAACAATTGTTTAGCCACTTTTATATTAATTATATTTTCGCTCAATATTTTCTGCAATCGTACGGAAAATTAATTTAACATTAATAATTAAATTAATTAATTTTTTATTATATGATCCATTTATATATGTAGTTATCATACAAAAAATTCCCCAATAAATATTTAAATGTATAATAAATTATTATATGGCATATCAATGTCTTTGAGGCGCATGCGATAATGTTTATTACAAAAGTTAGATACTCGAACGTTGCACATATAAAAACACTTAAACCGACAAATTAAATGTAGTCGTCGCAAATTAATATAATTCAATTATTTTTAATTAATAAAAAATTTATAGGCAACTGAATGATTTTGCAATAATTTTTTTATGTTAAGCTTACAATTATAGAATAATTCAGGATTGAAATTCAAATTGAGACAAATGACCGATATAGGTTGCGACATCTACCAGAAGTATTTTTAAAGATATTTTTGTTAATTGTTCAAATACTATAGCGGCATTAAATTCTGCAATTTTTTTAAATGGTTAAGTCTGCCAATTATTTTTTTTATTTTGTAGATTAATTAGTAGAGTAATACAAAAATAATCATTTTATATAGTTTTTTCAAATTTCTCATCAACCCTCACTTTCTTTGAAAAGATATTTAATAATTTTTAGTAATTAAATACGCCGCCACAGTTATTAAACAAATTGATTTCAACTTTGTTTTACAAAATTTTATATACTATATCATTATGTTTGGCAACTTTAGTTTAATAAATCTTCTGAAATTGTTGATGGATTCTCTTTTTACGTTTTCATTACGAACTTCCTTACTTTTATTATTCTTTATTATTGCCTTAAACTGATAATATTGATTTTATGTTGGATTATTTATTTATTAATCAATTAAAAAAACAGTTTTTTGGTATTATTTAAAATGTTCTATGTAATGTGAATGAAACATTCAGAACAAAATTAAATTGAACTGGTCGGTTTTCAGGTTTATTAAAAATTGCACCTGAAATAAATCATATAAATTATAACATGTAGAATACAGTTCAAAAAAGGGTTTTGAAAGAGAGAAAGAAAGGCAAACAAAGAAATGAGCAAGAGAAAGAGATAATATGCTTAATTTAATGTTAAACGATCATAATAAATTAAATGACAAAAGATAATTTAACTCTTATTCTAAAATAAGTTCAACGCAGTTAATTATAAAATTATTTCAGTACGCTTAACTGATTCTTTACCGTATGAGAAAAACTGACCTCTGTTTCTAGATTTACCAAACTCGGAATTAATCTTAAAAAAAAATTTAACATAAGCCACTTAAAAAAAAAACAAACGCTTATAAAAGAAAATGAGGGTAACACACACAGGCACATAGATATTTTATTAATCCGACAATTTGCGATAGTTGTATTATAAATATTTATACGTACAGTAGGACGTATACACAGAGGCACTCATTAGCAAAGCGTTCAAGTGATAAAATAATAAACGGGATTCCGAGCGTGTCTACGAACCTTCGTCGCACGACTGCTCGATCAAGCGAACGCTGTTCAACGAGAAAGTTCCGATTACCGGCAGTCATATTAATCTATGAGTAAGCTCGTTGATGCAAATATGCGATTCTGATGACCTAAGAGAATATTCGGAATGCGTAATATATGCGTCAGTAAAAAACCGTCCGTCTCTTTAAATCTATTTAAGGGTAGGTTGAAAGAATTCTGATATTTCCACAATTGATTTCCAGATAGAGATAAATCATCCTATCTTACATACATTGGCGGATCCAGATTAAGGGAGGATTGGCGCGTCACAAAAGAAATTATTTTGAGATCAAATATGGAAAGATAGAATATTAAATTATTATTTAAATTATTACATCGAAAATTATTATTTAAATGCATAAAACGTTTTACTTAAAATTATATTAACACAAAACAGAAATAATATAATGCAATCTATGTGTTCTTTATATCTAGAGTTTCTTAAAATAAAAAATATTTTTGGAATATCAAAATTGTGATTACCTATTTCAGGAATATTAAAAATATTATAAAATATGTTGCTATAAATATTTCTAAAAAACAGAAAGAGAAGCTCTCCAAAGAAGAGCCATGTTCTCCGGTGGATCCGCTGTCTTGTTTTCTTAATTATGCTGAGCAAATTATGGCTGTGATTATGATTTTACATGACACAGATCAAAAGACGAGAGAATCGTCGTGCTCTTATTTTTACGATGAACTTTCTATTTGACGCTATTTGAACTTGATTTTATCGCACTTGTGCTGCCAAGCCGGGAGGTAGATGAATGTAAGTGAAAATAATCGAGTGTAATCAAAAGTGCTACACGTACCTCAGCGTTCGTTGAAGCGTCGTCGACAAAGATTCATCTTGATATGCGATCTCTATATTTCCGTCTATTCCTCCAGCTTTCTGCATACTCTTCTTAACTATTTATCTCTCTCTATTTATCCAATATCTTCTCTCTTCTCCCGTCTATTTCGACCCTCCGTCTTCCCGCTGCTCTTCTTCATCCCCCTATTTTCAAATATTTACTCCGATCAAAGGGTTCAGAATGCGCCGAGAATGCAATAAATTTGAATGAACTGTTAACTATACAACGTTACAACTTAAAGCGCTGATCTTCTGAAACGTGAACTTTGCTGTTCTGAATTCTTACTTTTCCCAGTTGTCTCTAACCATATAATAAATTGTATAATAAAATATAATATAAATGAAAATTAATGACTTTATTGCATAATTGTTAAAGTTGAAGAATTATTATTAAAGACAGTTCCTTCAATTGTATAGAGAGTTTAGTTTAATGCTTAGACACGGATTCATACAAATTCGATGTGATCAAAGTGTTTGAAAAGTCTGAAGTAGAAACATGTAAACAAATCTAAACATTTTTTATAGAGGACGGAATTGATAATTGCATCGATTCAACTGTTCGAACAATTTTGATACAAAGGAAAATTCGAGTAAAATTAATATTCATCAGAAATAGCAACAATTAAGTTTTATATGTTTCTTTTTTTGGCAATGCTAAACTTTATTTAATTATTTTATTTAAACAGAAATTTGGATATATTTATTTTCAGGTTAAAAAATTTGAACAATTTAAATTATAACAATACGAACCTAATTTTAAATAATGAAACATAACTAGATTTATAAAATTTTTTATTTCTAGCAAAAAACAATAAAATAAATATATTTCTTAATAACTTAATTTCTCTATTTTTATATGGCAAATATATTGTCAAAGATATATTTTCGTTTAAAATGTAAGAATATATCTTACGGTGGTTTCATCTGATTATTTCTTGATTATATCTATACTTACAATATTTTGTATCGCATTGCTTAATATACAAATTATTTTTTTCATACAAAATTATTTAAAAGAATTTTCTCTGAAATAAAGTGTCTGTAATATAATATTATTCTAGTTGAAAAATATAATTAAGAAAAATTTATAATTAAAATCTTAAATTGTGTAAATTATATATTAATATTTAGCTTTTAAATTATAATTTTAAAATATTTTATTTTAATTTTTGCATCTTGTAAAAACCTTTTTTTGTTAATTTTATTAAAAGTATTAACGATGTTATTTTGTTATTAAAAATAACATCGTTAATACATTTATAATCTTTTATCCAAAAATTCATAAAAAAAGTAGCTAAAACAACTTCTTTCAGTTTCAAATTCTAAAATAATTTTAATCTTAACATAATTATATAATATTAAACGTTTATTGAGTAATGTCACACACATTTAACATTTGAAGTATCATTGATCTAAATATTAACACGCGCAATTGAGTCTGTTAAACAGTTATCCGCATTCTAATATATTCTTTTCCCTTCTATAAATTTCTGATTTGATCTGAGCTGATTGATAACAGGTCGAACGTTTATTGCGCAACATCACAATAGCGCGCGAAAGTCTGGTTAGACGAGATGAATTCTATACGTTTTTATATATATATATATCTAAAGTGTATACGTGCAACACGCTTAAAATCACTGTCTCACAAAAAGAATTCCCGAACGTTTTGTATTTCATATTGAGAATATCCGGAGAATTTCCGCTGTCACTTGTCGAAATAGTGATTGAAACCTAATAGATCTCTTCGTGAGATAAATAACAACGTGTTTAACAAATCGCAAAATCTGGACATATAAATATTTTATAAATATTAAAGCTATGTCTCACACTTAGAGAGGATTTATAAAACAACAATTTTTTTTCAATTGTGAATTATTAAATATTAAACATCAAACATAAATTAGGGTTGCTCGTATAGCAAAATTTATTTATTTTCTTTGTGACATTTTCTAGTTCAATTTCGATAATTTTTATAATTGTCCCAACTTAACAACTATTTGTAACTTTTTGCAGCAAGGAAACAGTGCAAATATTATCTCGGTAATTTTAATAAATAACGTTGGAACCAAATGCATTATTATTAAATATATACATAATAGAAGACATGCAATTTTGATATACATATATAAAGATATTTCTGTTATTTAAATTTAATTACAAATAAAAATGATATAATCACCTAACAAAATTTTTTTAATAGATGACATTTGCGAAGACAGTGTGAATTACTTAAATTAGTGTGAAAAATGAAGTAAACTTCAGTTATTTTGGATTTATACATACATATACATATAAAGTAAATGAATTATATGGTTTGAGTCATTTTCCCATGTAAATCCGAATTTTATGAAATTACAGACGGGCGTTCGTATTAATTACTTCCAAATCTTCTATTAATTGTTATTTCCTCTTTGACTAAAGAAACTAGAAAGAGAAGAATAAAAATGGTCTCTCTATCGCTATTTACATTTACTTAATTACATGGCCATGTAGAGCAGGAAGACGAGTAAAAAGTATATCATGCCTACGTATATGTGTAGTTTCGCGTGTTCATCCGTAAATGTAAATATTGAAAATGCAACATATAAGGAGGAAAGTAATAATTAATAGAGAAAGTAACCGGAGGCCTGGCTGTATATCAATTTCCAATGCCTTATTCAAAATAGAAGACAGACTGTCATTTACGCATGGCCAGCCCCGTATTCGATATTCATAAGCACCGATTACGACCGTTTATCAAGGATGTTGAATTCCAGCATTTTGAGAACAACGAATAAAATGACCGTGTAGATATAGGCCAGTAGACAACTGTTCACCGCTTTGATTAAGAAGCTGTTGGTTGTTTCATATTGTATGTTTTTTATACTCTTAGTTTTAATACTTTAGAGACTAGTTTTGTTAGATATAGATACGTGTTGTTTACTTAAAAGTTATATGCTATGTAAAAGTTAAATACATATATTATAAACTTATATATAATAATTATATGTATATTAATATATGTATGTCAGCCAAAATAAAATTGACTTAGAAATATAAATAAGTTTTAACACACACAAAATTATAACATATACACTCACACTCGCTCCACGTACAAAATTAATTCTTTATGATGGGATATTAAATGGCCAATTTTACGAATTGCGTTCTGTCACACAAGAATGTAGAGAAAGAAAATCATACAATTAAAGACAAAATCTTTTGTATGTTTTGAAAGATTACACTGTTATGTTATTATATTAAGTAATATAAATAATAGCATATAATACGGTGGCGTTACGTTACTATATGTTAAAAATTTAATTAAAAGCATAGAGAAATCTTTCCAAATGGAAATTAACAGTTGAAATGAACTTTAGATTAAATAATAATGTATATTAATGTATTTCAAATCATACAAAAATTTCGAAAATAATTTACATGTGAAAATATCGTTCGTTTTTGTGTGACAGATTGCATAATAAATGTGGAATTATAAACTATTCATATTGACTGTTATTAGATTTCGATCCATGTGAAAATATTTTTATCTCTGGCGCGATTAAATCGAAATGATTCACGTATTATTTTTAAGGGTGATCAAATGATTTTCTATGAATAACTGATATAATTAAACCAATAATACTTTCCAATATTTATTTGTAGATTAATTAATAAAACTTACATATATTAATATAATCAGCGTTCGTTGAATCAAAATTGAATACGATACGCATAATAAGGACCAGTAGAGAAACACAACAAAAAACACAACAAAAACAAAAGTCTGAAATAGAAGTTTAAGTAAATAAATTGTTTTTTGCTATTATACACATATATTATATAAATATGATTTTAGAAGACGTTATTATATAAAAAAGAATAACTAAATTACAAAATATACAAAATATCATTGAAGAGAAATAAAGGAAAGAAAAGATGATGAAAAAGAAGAATCGGAAGAGAAGAATAGATAATTATAATTATATAATAATAAATATAAAATCAATTAAATAAATTTAATAACAAAAAAAATTATGTTTACAATCTTCAAGTATTAAAATTTATAAATATCATTTTTTTTACATTTATTTGTAAAAAAATGTCATATATATTTTAAGAAATATTAAAATAATTTCTCAATATCTTTTTGAGCCAATAATTTTACGATTATTTATTATTTTGAGCGCCAGGATATTTCAACAGAATAATTAAATAAATCGATTAAATATAATCGGTATGCGTGAAAATATAAAGAAAAGAAGTAAAAAGATAAACGTGTATTATGTAAATTAAATAATAAATTAAACAAAACTAAGTAATCTTGAGTAATTAACTAATAACATTTTTTAGTTTATTTTATTAATTAGTTTATATTGTTATAAGTATATGGATCGTTTCCACCAATGCAGATTGATTTTAATCTCGGTTCAACTTACTCTTTGTCTCTTTCTAGTTCTAAAGATTAAAAAAAGACGAAGTTGAACCGAGATTAAAGTTAATTTACGTTGGTGGAAACGGGCCTAAATCAAACAAAATGCAAAAAGTTTAAATAAAAAATAAAAAGTAAAAATGCAAACAAAACATCAATGATTTAAGTGAAGTATTTCACATGACTGATTGAAACTATCAATTTTCTTAGTATATTATACACTATTACAGTTTTTCAATACATAAACTAGTTTTCACTTTGGTCCAATTAATTAGTCATTTGTCTACGTGAAAAAGACCAACAATTGCCGGAAAATTTTCGGACCAAGGATTAACTGATGCGTGATTGTGATTACACATGAATTGTAAAATGTCATTTTTGTTTAAGATTGAGTATAAAATTGTGCTTGCATATTTTTAAATTAAATATCAAAATTAAATACGAAATTTCTGTATTTTTCAATATTTCCTTTTAATACATTAAAAGTTGAAAAATTAAATTTTAATAAAGATTTTCCAATAATATTTTTTTAATTAAACGTTATAAATTGCGATATTTAAAAAATACATTAAATTAACAACAATTTGAAAATATTTTTAGCAGGCAATTCACGATAAGTGCATCCTTTTCTTCAATATTTCATATAAAATAAAAAGAAGGATAGAATTGCCTAAAATAAGTTATTTATTAAAAAAAAGACATACTAAGGAAATTAAAGAAAATGTTTTTATAAGTATAATTTACAAGAATTGCGAAATTTTCTATAATTTTATCTTTTACTTTTGTATATTGTCATTTTGGGGCTGGCCGCACTGTTTTTCAAATATCAAGTTTTACCCATGACAATTTCTGCATTTTATCGAAAATGTAGATTTTCTACATATTCTTCCTTACTCCTTCTTTCTTCGATTTCACTTTTCCCTTCTCTTATACAAACAAGCACACGCACACATCACATAACACACATTACACATGACATGTATAATGCATGTATGTATTCTATAACTAATCTATATTCCATACTATCGTATGAAGGATACCTCATACTCTATGCTATTGTTCAATCTATCATCCTATCTTTACTGTCTTTATATGTCTCTAACGACGTAAACGATATTGTTAGCAAACAAAGGTATTTATGGCTATTGCTCCCTTGCGAAGGAGGGATAAAAGTGGCAGAAGTAAAAATATGAAAGATTTAGAGCCAGAATGGACCAATTTCATAAAACTTGTTTTAAATATTACGTTGTCGTTAAAGTATTAGTATTTCACTGATACTAATGCTTTATTAGCACTCTCCGGTACAAATAATGATATTAATACTAGTCGCATTAAAAATTGTAGTGTGCAGTCTGTAATAGTATTGATATTAATAATACAATTAATACTAGTACTTACTGATAATTACTTTGAAAAGAGTTACTTCATTTCGGTTATAAACATTATTATTACTTTACTAGTAAGGTACTAGTATTTAAATTATCATTAATAAACAGATAAATATTACTAATACCTTATTAATTTTTATACTATAATGCTAGTATTTGATACTAACATTTATATTTTTTTAATTTTGTATTAAGATTCAACTAGTATTTTCTATTAATATTTATTAAAAACTAACAATGTATATTCATGGAACATTTATTCTCTTTACGAGAATAAATCGTCAGGCAGCATCTTAATCTATGTTTATATTACTCGTTCCATCTTTCCTCTCTTTTTTTTCATCCCTTTTTCTCTCTCTTCCTCCTCCTCCTCCTCTTCCTCCTCCTCCTCCTCCTTCTCTCTCTCTCTCTCTCTCTCTCTCTCTCTCTCTCTCTCTCTCTCACGGAATTGTATTATTATTCATACTTGGTGCAATATGCTGATCTTGAATATTCTGTTGATACTAGTATTTTACTAGTAATCATTAGAGTGCCAGGAGAGAGTTAAATATCTTAAAGTTCATCGACTTGGTCCAACTATGCTTTAAACTTTTCGTATACAATTGCGGAGTCCATCTCATCGGCGATCTTTATCTATCAAAGGATAAGAATAAATTATGTACGAGATAGTCGGTGTGTTCCTTAGAAAACAGTTCTACAGATTAGAATTAAGAGATTGAAAGGTGGTTTCACAAACGGTGAAAACGTGCGGTGTGTACATCGCTTCACTGTAAAACTGCTTTTAAAGTTTAATATAGCGAACTGTTTTATAATGAAAAATAAACGAAGCTATCGTGCTACACCACGAGTACACCATAATTTATAATCAGTATAAATGAGTCACTCGAGATACGGATCATCTAATCTAATCTGATCTAATTACAAAACAATTTTTCTGACAAAATTGCGTACTCTGTCTTGATTTAACAAGAATCGAGACACTTATCGCCGGAAGAAAGCAATCTAAATTTAGAGGTATTGACGCATAACGTGGTGTAGGATGATCAATTAATTAACGGCTGCATCGCAGCAAGCGCAGGACACGCACGTTGTGAATTTTATACCGTGTAAGCGCGAACATACATACTGCTCGCCAGTAGACATACATACACGTGTATATATGTATTGTTATGTTATTGCCTAATAATTACGAAATAGAACGTTATGAGAATTATAATTCTTATTCTTTCTTTTCCCTCTTAACCAGTCATCTGTTTAAAAAAATTATTCAATCACGTCAGTATCTTGATTTGATCATGCTTTTGAAATAATCGTGATAAATAAAAAAAGTGGTTGTGATCAAGGATGATCATATTAATTATATGATATCATTTTATCAGTGAATCAGATTATTATCATAAAGAGTTTTTCATGTCACATTTTGTTGGCACGCGCGATTCGATAATAACGTCACAGCTTTGACCTATTCGCTATCATAAAAATATTATACATTATAATATAGAAGAGAACTATGTGTTGTAATTAGCAGATTATTTCATCAATTTGTAATTAATACTTAATAATTAATACTTAATTATTTTTTGTTATATTGTGTGATTAATATGTGCTAATTTCTTTGAAACTTTGCATTACTATTGTATTATCTTTTTTTGATCGTGATTAAGTATCCCTATCTTACATTATAACAGTTGGTTTCAATCGATATTGATAACATAGTTATCTGCGTTATGCAGAATTTAACGCGTCATTTTTTCATCATTCACAAGAGGACT
Source organism: Trachymyrmex septentrionalis (assembly GCF_001594115.1). Taxonomy (NCBI): domain Eukaryota; kingdom Metazoa; phylum Arthropoda; class Insecta; order Hymenoptera; family Formicidae; genus Trachymyrmex; species Trachymyrmex septentrionalis. The sequence continues at coordinate 198,795 of NW_017305429.1, forward strand.
ATGTTAAGAACGACATTATAATATTGAAAAATATTTAAATTGATTGTGATTATCAAGAAGTGCAATTAACAGAGGAATTGCAAGATTTATTATCTCAGACGTGAGTTTCTTTAATAATAGATATTGCAATATATTGAGATATATAATTAATATTATATTTAAAAAAAAGTTTTAAGAATATTGATTAAATTTCTCACAATTTGTTTTTAACAGTAAATCGGACAATTTAATAATAATAGAATTACGCATGGTTCGCACAATTCTTCATGTAAGTGATATTATTTTTTCATAAAATAAATATAATTCTGCGACATAATTATAAAGATTTGATTGTAATTCTTGTATAGAAAGAGAGAGAGAGAGAGAGAGAGAGAGAGAGAGAGAGAGAGAGAGCAAATCAAATAATTTGATGACAAAAATTCGACAAGTGGACATTTAATAGTTTGACCATTAATTCATGTATTAAAAAAAATTTAGACGAAGCAATTAGAGTATTAAATTTATATCAAGATTCTACTTGTTTTGGCTCTAGCGAGCACGTCGAATTCGAAGGGACATTCGCGTGTTGGCGAATGTACATATATCCACTAATATATAGGACCTACAGTTTAACGCCGGATCCGAACGGCGCTGATGATCAAAGATCTCTTAGGGCCGGTTATTCCACCTTTTGCTAAATTTTATCTGTTAGGTAAATCTGGCAATCCGCGCATATGTTTGGGTAATCTTGCTACTTACCCGACAGGTAAAATTTATCAAAAGGTGGAAGAATCGGCTTTAAGTGTACTGATGAGGACCCGAACCGAGCGTCGAAACGTATACATTTACTTTCTTAATAAATTGCGTTTAAATTACACTCGGGCATCCTGTATTGATTCATATCGGCATTACTTATTGTTTTAGATTTAATCACTTGAGCCTATTTCATTTATTAATTTTGATCAATTTCCAACAAATTTTTATAATACAATAATCATTTTGCTTTAGGCATAAGAAATTTTTGACAAATTGAAACATTACCCAACTTAATACGCGATGTTAGCGTTTATACATTACATTATATTAATGAGTATCCTCGTGGTTTGGACAAATGGAATGGATAATGAGAAGCTTGCGGATAGAGAATGGTGGGAAACCACATTAATTTATCAAATCTGGCCCAGAGGATTTCAGGACAGTGATGGCGATGGTGAGGGTGATCTAAAGGGTAGGTCACACAAATTTATTGTTGTTACTAATAGAAAATTAATATAATATTAAAACTTTTTTTTATTACATACATGCAAGTTTGAGGAAAATATTAAAGATATCTTTCTGTTAACATATTTTATGCATATATTACTATATTGTATACATATATACAATATATGTATATTAAATATATAAATATATTAAATTATTTTTAATCATATATTATATGTTTGTGAAGTTATATTATTAATGCAATTTATTTATAGGTATTATTAGCCGACTCGATTATATCACGGATCTTGGAATTGAAACGATTTGTTTGAATCCTATTTATGTTTCACCATTAATCGATTCAGGATATGATGTCTCCAATTATACGGACATAGATCCTCTTTTCGGGAATTTAAATGACTTCGATAATTTGATGCGAGAGGCACACAATCGAGGTATAACATAGTAAATAATAATTCAATATATTATTCGGAATTTATAATATTTGCTACAATCTTTCACAATAAAAAAAACATTCAGGAAATTTTTCATAATTCACATAAATATTGGTTATTATACATACATGTTATATGTGTTCAATGTTTTATATACAATAATATTAATTTTTTAATCACTATTTATTTGTTATAATTTTATTATTAATCTTTTTAGGATTGAAAGTCATTCTGGATATTATTCCTAATCATTCCAGCGATCAGCACGAATGGTTCCAGTTGTCGGCAAAAAATGTTCAGCCATATACTGATTATTATATCTGGACCAACGGTAGCATCAATAAAAATGGCAAAAATATTCCACCAAATAATTGGGTACATTTTTCTCAGTTTTTATATTTTCCCAAATGTAATGTTCAATATTTTTTTTAATTAGATTGTTTTTATAAAGTTAAATAATTGAAAATTTTTAAAAAATACAATTACATGCAGGATTTGAGAAAAAAAGAGTGATTAATTCTTGATGAATTTTTAAATTTAATTTAAATATAATTTATATAAATAATAATTTAAAAAATTAGATAAAATAAACATATCTTTTTATATCTTTGGCACAGATAAGCACATACAACGTCGTAAATGGTTCTGCATGGTCATGGCACGATGGAAGACAACAATGGTACTATCATAAATTTCATAGTTCTCAGCCAGATCTTAATTTGAGAAACGAGAAAGTGATTAAGGAATTAATGGTAATTCGTAGAGATCGTCTTAAAATTAAATTTTTTATTCATGTTTTAAAAAATTTAAATTAAATAGTAAAATGTAAATTTAAAAAGATGAAATATAATTCAAATTTTTGGCATAATAATAATTTATAACTTTTTAAATAACTTTAAAACATTTAAAAAACAAATTTAAAACAAATTTAAAAGCAATTTAATTATTTTAATTGGCATATATTATTAATTTAAACAAAAATGATGTGATAAATTTAATTAATTACAATTAACACATATATTTTAGAATTTTTATCTTGAATTCTTATTCTTTACAAAATAATTTATAAATAATTTATTTCTTTAAACAGGATATATTTGACTTTTGGTTAGAAAGAAATGTCGATGGTTTTCGGATTAATGCAGTGCCTTATTTTTTCGAAGACAAAGCCTTAAGAAATGAATCCTTTGTAGGAAGGAATATTTACACTTTTGGTCTTCCTGAAAGCACTGCCCTTTTATATGTATTTCGTGAACATATTGATAACTGGATATCGAGAAATAACGCCACATCAAAGTATGATATCTAAAGATTTTTTTATCTTTAATTCTCTTTTATAATAATATTATTAACATATTACATTATAATATTATATAT
>NW_017305429.1:201908-209687 GCF_001594115.1 Trachymyrmex septentrionalis
ATAATACGCATAAAGGAATTGCACCGTTCAATTTTAAATTTATTACACATATTCGTGACAGTAGTAATGCTACTTATATTAAACACATCTTAGAGAAATGGCTTAAACTTCTTCCGAAATATACCAAAACTAATTGGGTGGTAAGAATTTTAAATAATAAATTGAATTAATTCTATAAAAAAGGAGAAAAATTTTATATTTATATTTTTATATTGTATTAATTTATGATTATATTATTTTTGTCTGATTTAAAGAGAAAAAAACGTTAATTTAAAAAATGGATATATTTTCTCTTTACTTACAAACTTAATTATCTTTTATAAATAGTTATCAAACCATGACAATTCAAGAGTAGCTTCAAGAATTGGACTCAACCGAATCGACGGCCTTCACATGCTTAGTCTTCTATTGCCTGGACAAGCATACACATATTATGGCGAAGAAATAGCTATGTTAGATACAAAAATACTTTGGAATAGTACCATTGATCCCATGGGTTGTGCCAGAGGCATAAATGAATACAAATATTTTTCAAGAGATCCAGCTAGAACTCCCATGCAATGGAGTTCCAAAAATTCAGCTGGTTTCTCTACAAATAAAACCACATATCTCCCTATTCATCCTAATTATGTTAATAGAAATGTAGAAATTCAACAAAATAGAAAAAGAAGCAATTTGAAAACGTACAAAAAGCTGGCTATTCTAAGAAAACAGCCAGTTTTTACACATGGAGATTATGAATTTGCAAGTTTAAATAATGATCGCGTGTTGGTGTTAAAGAGGTTGGTATATACAATATTTATACATAGTAATAGATAATACATAGTAGTAGATAATCTTATCAGCCAAAACAGAATTTTTAAAATTAATTACTTCTTTTATTAATAATTATAGATCTTTTAAAAATTATCCAGTGTATTTTATCGTAATTAATTTGGGTCTACGGCAAGAAAAAGTTAATCTGACTTCAATTCATGCTAATTTAAAAAATACTTTAAATATTATTGTGGCTTCTAGCAATGCAATTCGCGTCACGTAAGTTGTGCAGAATATTAATGCAAAATAATGTATATTACAGCTTATATAAAATTTCCTATCAATCTTATAATGATGTATTTTATTAAAAAGAAAGTAATAATTAAGTCTTTAGAGATTATCAATAAGTCAATAAAATTTTTTACTTCAAAGCATAAACATATAATCAAAGAAAAAAATTCAGTTTTGTATGACACTATTACAAATCACTTTGTAAATTGTATTTCAGAAGTACTATTCCATGGGCTAATTTTATATTAACAGCAAATGCTGCGGTTGTATTAAAAAGCGAAGAAAGACAAGAACAATCCACAACCAAACCAGTTATTACCATAAGTATTTGTTTTTAATATTTTAACATAAATAAATAAAACATATATCAATATAAATTTATTTATATTAGTACATATTAAAATAAATATTTATATTGATAATTAATAGTTCTATCAGTATAATCAGCACTTACTTATTAAAAATATCATTTTAGCAACAGAAGAAAGTACTGTTACCAATAATTCCACTAAAAGTACATATTTAACAATTAAGATAACCTGTTCTACTGAAAAATCTACAACCAAAAGTACGACGAAAAAAGAAGAAAGTTCCACAACAGAATCAGGCAATAATGCAATGTTAAGTTGTGCTCCTGCATTCTTGTTAATAGTAAGCAGTATTGTAATATCATGCAGGTTTTAAAAATATCTAAGCCGATACAATAGAATGTTAGATATAAGTTTAATCAGTCTGGATACATTTTTTATGATAGAATGTTTTATGTGTATAGAATATTTTATATCCGTAGATATATGTATATTGACTAATTTAATTTAATATAATGTAATTATAAACTAATAACTAATTAATAATAATTAAATTCTTGACAAAGAATGTGTTTTTTTACAAATTGTTATAAACACACTTTAATTGGTTATCTTTATGTACTTCTTCCAGCCATCGTATTTATTACAATGTATTTATTATAATTGTGATAGTTTTTGAAAAGGTGCGAATTATTGAAACTATATATTTATCAGTTGCGTTTACTATTTATTTTTTAAATAATATTATTCTCGTTTACTTTGAACGTTTAAAAAAATTATCTATAAAATAGAAAATCCATATTAGTCATAGAAATCCGTAAATGGACACACGGAATAATGCACAGAAAAAAGAAGAATCCTCGATTCGCATCGAGTTCGCGGAATGTGACCATTGCAGCAACCTACATTGATCTATGTATGAGCAATCGCGGTGTTGATCAAATGAGGAGCGAATGTACTTGATGTAAATGTAGATTGATCAAATGGCTGTTGTCTTATATGTTCTTACCAGAAACAAAAGCCCGTATTCAGAACGCACTTATGACGATGTCAGTGTACATTTAGCATTATGTGTAATTCACGTTACTATACAGAATTTTAGAAATAAAAGCGCGCTGATAAAAGTAGCACGTTCTAGATGCGGAATAGAGAAGCAAAGGATGAAAATTTTTTATCTCTACATCAATAACTCACAATCAGTGAATACCAACTAAATAAAACATAACATTAATATGAATTATAATTTTGCATTCAACAATATGAATATAACACATATGATAACATAATAGTTACATTATTGAGTTTGAAATTATAACAGTAATGTTATAATTTTAGTTGGTGTTTAGTGGGATCTAGGTTTATATTAATCTCATGTTTTTGTTTTTTGATGATATAAAAAAAGTATAAAATGATAATATTATTAAAATCATGGAAAGACCTGTTGGGTTGAAATCAAATCAAATTCTTTTTAAATTTTGTTTGAAGATTCAACCAAATATATGGACTCTTAGTGTTATTGCAATTCATTGAAATTTGATATACAATTGAGTGAATGCGCAATAAAAACTAAATACCACAGTACAATTTAAGTGACTGCCAAGACATTTGCTGTCTTAAGAGATCTTAAATTTCTACTATAGTATTAGTTCTTATATTTATTAAAAACAAATACGAAACAACTAATAACCTAAATACAATCTAATAACCTAAACAGTAGAGTCGAGAAGACAATACATATATATTGAAGAAACCTCGGGAATCGAACCCGGAACGCTTCAAGACGTAAATACAAATTAGCTGTTTTCACATAAAGCTAACACTTCGTTCTATCGTTCCTTGATAAAATCTATCTTTTATATTTGTATTTGTATACCAAACTGAAAGTTTGATTTATTTGTATTAATTTTATTTACAAATTTTGGAATGATCTCGGGCAGAATAAGAATAAGTGTTCTTTCCTTAAAAAAAATCCTAACAATTTAAATGTTTAAAACATGATATATTGATGTAAACTTAAATAAATATATATATATATCAGTCTAAAAAAATTAAGTCAGTCATTGTTCTGTTGACGGATTGTCAGTTAAACAGACTGCGGATTCCTTAAGAAATTTTATGTTACAAAAAATATCATGAAACCGGTTTGCTCTTAATAACCTGGGTCCTTAACCTTCTAGCAAAGACAATGATTTAAACTGCAGTGTCGAGCTCACGAGATAAGCCCGTACACTTTTCAACATGCTGCACGCAACGCGAATATAAATCCTCAAAAAGATAGGAATATTCCAACAGAAATTACGTGTGCTAATTGTAAAGAATTATATACGGAAGATATTAAAAGATTGTCGACACTTTTTATTGTTAACATCAAAGTTCAAGTTAAACTGATCATATCTGCTACTTTATTATATTTGCTTTATTTTATGTAAAATGATTATAAAAATTTTTTTAGATGGAATAAAATGACTTAAATAATGTTGTATAATTCATATTGTGATTATATGTATTATATTTAGAACTCCATTTATCGATTGTATTTCAAAATTTAATCCGAATTTAATTCAATTAAAAATTTTTATCCGAATTTTTATAATACTGCCAAATTAAAGTTTATTTTTAGAATATAGAACTTTTTCGTATTAAGTCTTCTTGACAATTTTTCGATTTTCTATATATTAAAACGAAACAATTAAAAATTTTGTGGAAATTGAAATGTATCATCTTTTTGTATTCTGAATTTGCGGAAAAGCTTCTAATTATTCTGCATAAAGGAGAAAAAAACTCCGCGTCAGTAATCGAGACTGACATCTTAAATAGTAGCAGTCAAAATAACAAACAACACTCAATTTTTTAATTATATCTTCTTCATTTTTGTTTTTTTCTTTTTTACTTTATATAAAAATTATTATAATTCATTTTACGTTTATCATATCATACGTATACAAGTATTAGAAGTATCTTTAAAAACGAACGATCTTATGATCTTATGATGATCAAGCACTTTCTCCAGTAATAAAATTCGTCTCTGATGACGTCTTCGAAGCAAATTCCTATCATATATTCACAGCACATCAATTTGTCGCGTCGACTCTCAGATTCTATAGATGTTAATAAATTCCGACATATTTCCGGCATCTAGTTACTTAGGATGAATTAATACAAGCACCAAAAATATTTGCATAATTTGGGATTGACTTAATAAGTCTGCTCGTTTCACTTGCACTTTCTTCCCACTCGCTTTGGAACATTATTCTTTATTTAACATACTAATTGAAAATACTTGATATCTAAACTGAAGTAATAATTTTTCAAGAATTTATAAATTGAACAAATCGAAATTAATTTATGCATTGCGATGTTCCATAAGATATTTCATGTAAGCATATTCCGCATTTTATTTTAAAAGTCTGCAGTTAAAATTTATTTTAAATGATAATCTGATCAGAGAAGATTATATGTTATATGTAATGACGATATCGTCGTATTATATGCAATATTTCATTTTTTTTCTGCTTAGTGAAATCTACTTATTTCCCGATGTATGTACATATACACCTTAGTAATGATAAACCAATGATTGAAAAATATATTAGAGAATATTAATTGACGTATAAATGACATTGTTTAACTTACGTGTGAATTTTTGGAATGAGCATGCAAACAAATTTCCTCATTTGCTATTGCCTTATCTACGCTTCCATTCGAGTGGTTTTCACAGATATTAAAGTATTTCATAAAGAAGAAGAAAAAGGAAATTATATCAATTCTCAAAATTACAACATTATATTAATAAATTATTTAATAACACACTTTTACAAATATAATTAAAGTCAAATTAAAAATATTCATATTATTGAAAAATAATAATATTAGAAGTTCTTAGATTCTTTGAATAAGATTAAAAACGAAATTAACAATTTTGCAAAAATTCTTGAGTTTAACGAATCAAAATTAACTACATAATATAAAATAATTTAATCTAATAAATGTAATAGCTTATCTGTATGTTCCAGATCATAAATCTAATCCCATTCTAATCTGAAATAATGTATACTTATCGCAAGTTTACATCTTCAGCTGCTCCAAAAAGGTTACCTTTAAGTTCTACATATCTGTAACAGTAAAGCAAGCAGGAAACGAGTGCACTGTAAACGACATATAAATATTCATATCAGTTCACTGACGTTTGGAGGAATTGCCTTTTACGTCAACGACATGTGAAACGCATGGATATCATTGAAATGCAACAAGCATGCTTGAAGAGCATTTTTTGTGTCAAATCTCAATGTCACGTCTTTCTCATATCATATACCTACCATATACGATATTCCATATTTAACAAAGTTTAGCATTTTAAAGATTCTTTCGTTAATGAAAATTTATCTTTCTTCTGACAAAAGCTTTGAAGGCGTTTTAAGATCTTGAAATTATTAATTGAAGAGGGAACTTAATTCAAAATAAACTTCAGAAATATAAACAGACAATAAATCCTTATCTTATTCAATTTCCAAATAGGCGCGAATATATTGCCTATTCTATTTTGTCAAGGTGTTCAACCTCTTTTTTTTAAACTTTTCCAGAAATAATTTCATATAATTAAAAAATGCGGGAAATAATAGAACATTTTTTTAATAGAAAGATTTGATGCTTTAATTATTTTCAAGCTCATTTTCACTCTGAAATTATAGGAACATTCTACACATTTGGTAGACACTGATATAATCTACAAATATGAAGGTGAACCACAACACAAATCATTCTGCAATCAGAAACATTATGCAACAAAGACAAAGTTAGTTTTCTAAACGGATTTGTTTTTCAAAAAAGGCATACATATAACAAGATATGTCATGTAATAAGAATTAAAAATTTTATTTAGTATAAACATGACTCTTCGTCATATTACTAAAATTAAATTTAAATTCAGTTCTTTTTATATAGATCTTTTTACAATTTATTAAAAACTTATGAGATATTATATTTTTATTAAACTGTATTTGGATTTAAATAAACATCTACGCATAATATTATATATATATATAAATACATGTATATATGTACATATTGTGTACATAAAATTATGTATTAATATATATTTATATTATAAATGTAATTAGTCTTTTTACAATATAAATACTTATTTAAAACTAAAAAATATAAAATATTTATAAAATTTGAATTAAAACATGTTAAAATTTATCTGTGCATTATTATTTAAATTTTAATCTATTCTTCATTGTGTTTCTCGAGAAAGAATGAAAGTAACCCCCTTGCAATGTCGATCTATTGCTTCATTAACAATGACAAAGTATGTTAGACTTCGACAGGGAAGTTATTTCCAATAAATAAACCTTATAGTCAGTAGTGTTACAATGACATGAAAGACATTGAAAGTGTTCTTCGAATCCAATTAAACGTCACGACTCGTAATATTTAATTGATTCTTATTAATCATCTTTGACATTTGTTAAGAATTCGCGCCACCACCGTTAACCATATATGACAAACTTACTTGAATTAATTGAGATTAATTCATCTGGTTGTTCAGTAAGCGTGGGAGCCATAAACTGAAGAAATCTAAATGCACTTGCGTAAGAGCGCACCTGAACTACATTTTGAGCAGGTTATTCTTAATCAAGGTTTATACGTCATTTGTTCAAGAGAGACTGATAGATACGTAATAATGGAAACATTTCACTACAAATGGTATCGAATATTGATACTAACTTAATCCTTTATGTGACAGAAATAAAGTCACGATTAAAAAATTGTTCTGAGTAAAGACCAAATTAACAATAATCAAGGATAATTAAATATAGGAATAACAATAAAGTGATAAAATAACAAAAGACTTTAATAAACAAGACTTTATAACTAATGTTTTCTAAAGTAAATGATTCAAAATGCTTGCAAAAATCATCGAAATAAAAATATAATGATAAAATTGACAATTAAGTAACATGTCAAATTAATTATCAATGATTTGACAAAATTACATTTTGCATAAAAAAGAGGGAAGAGAAAGAGGAGAGATGAAAGAAAGTACAGAAGTGAATCTCGAGAAATTGAAATGAGAAGAATAGGGAAAAGAGAAGATAAGGCGAAGATGAGACCAGTTGGGGGATCGGCGATCCCCACCCTGTATAAAAGTCTTTTTCTGCCAGCGACGTGTTCAGTTCGAACGACGCGCTGCGTGCGATTATCTCTGGGGATCATCCTCGTCATTATAGAGAGGCTGCGCGAACAATGCCCTGCTGAAAAAGGATTCTGGTCAAGATGCTGCGGCGTGCAACTGCAGCCCTCTTCCTCTTGGTACGTCGTCTTTAGTACATCTTTATATACAATTTTAGAAATTAGAAACTTATTTAATTATATATATTTACTTACTTATAAAATTGATAAAAAAAATTCTGAATAAATAAAA
>NW_017305429.1:210832-217587 GCF_001594115.1 Trachymyrmex septentrionalis
CCATTATTAAAAAAATGTAATATATAGGAGGGTAAAAAAATATATTAATTTAAATATGAATATAAAAAAACATACTTAAACATAAATATAAAGAGGTGCATAAATATAAACGCAGTCCATTGCTGTTATTTATTATTGTTATTATTAATATATTACTATTAACTACGAATCAATACTATTACCTAGTATATTATTTATGTAATAATAGTACGTAGTAGAAAGTGACACTGATTACTTATATATATGTATAGTAATAGTTGCGTCCGTCGTGACTCGTTATCTAATCGAGATTTCCATTCATATTGACACTCATTCAAGTGAGAATGTCGTTGCACTACATTTTCATTCATAATTTATTTCAATGTCGTGACATTGCAATGATATCATATAACATATGTATTGTATATAATATCATCTCAAATTTGCAATTTTTCCATTAAATTAACAATTCCTTTCTTGAAAAAAATTGCAAATTTCTAATTTCTTTCCTTTGTGAAACTTTTATCTATTTTAATTTGAAATATTTTTCTAAAATATTATATTAACAGTTGAAATGTTGTAATATTAAATAGTTTAATCTATGCGTGCATATGTATATTCCTACTTACGCCTAAGTATACGGTATGATCTTTTACATTCAATAATTAATTCGTTTTACAAATCTATTTCTAATAATGCACTTAAAATATTTGTTGTACTTTCTTCATTTAAGTAATCAAAATTATATAATTTTTTATTGTATATTATAAATATAATTAATTTACATAAATAGGATCAACAAATATCCTTGTTTCTTGTTTAATTAAAATAGATTCTATTTAAACAAAATTTTAGAATATATAACAAAATATCTATTAAAAATTAAAAGAATAGTTTATCTAAAAATAGTTTAAATAGAGGAATATATAAACAAAATTAATATATGCTTTAGTTAAAATCCTACATTACCTTAATTATTCTAAATAACAATTTTTTTATTTCTTTCACCAATCACAAGATATCCTTTTATGGAAAAGTTTATTGTTAAAAGAAGATCACTTCTTTCTGAGATTCATGTATACAATTGTCGCAACAAGATGTTGTCACTCACATATATGCGGAATGAAGTTTTGCCTTAAACGCGCACACGTAAACTGAAAATATTTGCACATTTCTACATATTCGAGCTTTCACGTATTATTGAATTCCTGTATGTCATTGAAATTTAATTAAAATTTTGACATAATCGTGAACACAAGATTTGTTGTGTGCATGTTCATATAATTTACTACTTTTAAACATTAGTTTAAACTATATATTAATTACATTTTATAATGCAATATATAAATACAATAATAATTTTTAAAAACTGATAGAAGAGCATTTTAAGGCCTACATCTCATCAATAAATTTCAAATTACAGTCCTTTTCTTGTAATCTTAATATTTTTAAAATTAATAAAATTATTTAATTAATAAAATTTGTGATTCTAAAAAAAAGACATCTGGAGTATTATGATTAAAAACTCATAAAATTTCTCAATATTAAGATAATCAAAAAATGTGATTAATTTACAAAATATTTTTCAACATAATTTTATTGATTGTGCGATTTTATTAATTGTGAGATCAATGCGATTGACATACAATTACGTACCAAAGGCTTTGCCCCAGGCTAAATCATTGGTGTCCCTTACGCAACTACTTACAGGTGACTTTCACTGGAAGATGATCCGGCCTCTGTGTGTGATTCATAAGATGATACAGCTTTGACCATTTGACTGGCAGATTTGCCATGAGCAATTAAGATATCCAACTCAAAGGCCATTACGTTTACTTTTAGTCTTGAACATATATTTTATCTGCTTTAATTGATTTTTGATAATACTCAGATTCACAAAAACTTTAAACATTTAGCAATTTTAAATATTTAGTTACATGTGCAATATTATCTTCTTCGCTTAATAAAAAATTTATAGATTAAATATAAATAAAAAAATTAACATATTAAAAATATATGAATTATAGATTCGCGTCGATATAAAAATATCTAATTAAATTAAAATTTAATTATTTAGTAGTTTAATTAAAAATCTGATTATATATTTTTTACAATATATACATTTTGCACAAACACGCAATATGTAATAGCAGTTTCGCAACAAAATAAAAAAGATTAAATAATCTATTATTATTATATTAATATTACAAAAGTTAAAACATATATTTTATTAAATTTAATTCAACTAATAGTTTTAAAATTAAATTTTATATTTATATTGTAAAAAATATTTACTTGGCTATAAAATATTACAATTGTCAATTACCAATAATTTTTTTCTATTATAATGAAATAACTACAACAATTCCATTGAAATGTAATAATAGGATTGCAACAATTTCATCAACGTTACGATAATAATAAAAATATATAATTAGAAGGAAATTATTACATAATGTTATAGTTATACATTATAGTTCTGCGAAATTCATATAATTATATTAAATCAAAATACCGTATAAGTCATTTGATGTATCAATTTGATCTATCGATCAACATTTTAAAGAAAAGGTTGAATAGTGACTTCTAATACGATAGTAAAGATCGCCTTGCACTCTTTGCATAATCAAGGATGAGAGTTGCAATCGTGTATAAGGTTAGTCTTCGATTGAAATGATAGGGCAGTCACTTTTTTGATATTCCTGGCGGATTCCCGGCGTCCCTGAATGGAATCCTGATTCTCTGTTTCTCTCTCTCCCTCTCTCTCTCTCTCTCTCTCTCTCTCTCTCTCTCTCTCTCTCTCTCTTTCTCTCTCCTCCACTTTTTCAATCTCTTATCCTTAGATAAAAAGTCATAATAAGTAAATATGAAAGTAATTCACAAGAATGGCAAAGAAAGATGCAATTAAATTACCTTTGTACCTTTTCAATTTATTTATTTTCCTGACATCTTATCATAATTATAGTACACATGAGATAATTAGTTCATTGACATCATAATATTAAATATAGACTCTGAAGATTATAAATAATTAAATCATTTTAAATAAATAAAACGTACATAATACATGTTAATAATAGCATATATAATAATAGTACAATACAATAGTATCAAAAATTGTATAAATTGAACAATCAATAAATTGTAACAATATAACATATAATTTAAGCAATTTAAATATTTTAATAATTATTAATTAAAAGTTACATAAATTATATAATAATACTAATTTGCTTTCATGATATTCTCGAATAATTAGCAATTAGGCAATTAACTAATCAATAATTATAAAAAAAATCGCGTTAATCCATCGAGTAAGTTTTTGTTTACTCTATCAATCAATTTAATTACCATAGATAAAAGACAGTTCACTAATCTAGGACATTCTTTTCATGTCACGTACATATATTAGTTGCGCACGCGAATAGTTTGATTTATGACGTTGCATAAATTAACATATTTTAACGTACAATCGATGACTCTACATTTCCTTCAAGAAAAAATTAAATTTAATCTGATTTTAATAAAATTAATAATTTATGATAAATGTTGTCAGAAAAATTTTTTACTTTAATAGTTACTGCTACGGATGTCATTTTTACGAGTTTATGAAAATTTTAATTCAGCCCTCCATTATCAATTTTAATTCCAGTTAAATCCATTATATATTTAAATAAACGATAAATTTAAATATTTTTATTTTAAAAAATCTTACAAACAATTAATCTAATCAGCATCACATTTTTTTCATTATAATTTGTAACTAATATCTGCTTGCTATATTATTAGAGTTTATATTTGTTAAAATATTTTTATAAAAAGGTTTAGTAATAGATTTTTATATAGAATAGAATTTAGTGTTCTTAGAATTTATAGATTATTCATAGAATATCTTTAGGACGTTGTCTTTTCCTTTAGAATGTATAATAATAAATTTTTAAAGGTATGTTAAGATTGCCTTGAAAAGCAAACAGCATAGCACTTTGACGCTACGGTCGTTTGACTGAAACGATCTTGCTATTGTCCACTAAAATATCGCGACATAAATACCGTAGGCATTAATCGTTACGGCAACATTTGACGCTGCAAGTACGCGTAGAGAAGGGTTAGGTCGGGAGCTAGCATATATTAACCTTTCGTTATGTAGTCTGTCAACCTGGGACTGAAAGAAGAAAACGACGAAGAAGAGTCCCGCTCGCACAACCTTCTTAGAATCGCGACTTTCCCTTCACGTGGGTGGAACAACAGTTGAGATCATCAATCGCGACTGTGGATCCTGGCCAAACCTAACTTAGTCAACCAGGATATGTGCCACTTTTTGTGGCTTATTTGCATGACAACCCAATGAAATGGATTATTGAAGAATATATTAATGATTATTAAAATATATATTAAAAGATCTATTTTATTAGGATCTAAAAATGCATATTAATATAATTCTAAAATAATGTGGCGTAGAGAAGTCGAAATATTTTAAGTATAAAAAGTAAAAAATTGAGAGATAATTCACATAAATAATATGTAAAATTATTTCTATGTCGCTATTTAGGGAGATTGCAACAGTTTCTGACAGATCATCGTTATTTTTCGCAACAACAATCAATGGCATTCTTATGAGAATGTAGATATCCTGATTATTAAACTATAGAACTTGTCGGATAGAATAGCAAGAGGGAATGAGCAAGAAATCAAATTTGGTACCGATATATCAAATTTTATCCCCGAGTCGATTCACTCTAATGCAATGAACGATATACTAATGTAGCGGCTACATAATATTATTCTTATAATTGTATAATCTTTTCTTATTTTATTTAATTTTTATAAATATAATTCTATTTAATTCTTATAAAAATATTACTGAATATTTTGAAAATGTAAAATTTAAATATTAATCGGGCTCTCAAACTTAAAAACTATAATAGGGTATATCGGGCAATGAGAGCATTAATACAGCGCGGTAATTGGCGCACAAAAAAAAACAATAATTTTCAAATAAAATTTACATATTATGAAGATGTACAATGATTGTCGATTTTTTTTGCGACAATCATTGTATTGTACATCTTTATAATATGTTAATTTTATTTGATAATTATATATTTTTTTTTGCGCACCAATTACTGCGCTGTATTGATGTTCTCATTGCCCGATATACCCTGTTATAGGATCTTAATATTTTGAGTATGCCTTGCAAATAGTATAAATGGAAGGGCGTACAACAATTTAATAACAGTTAAAACAAAATTTAATATATCGTGTATGGAAATGTCGCATAAAAATATGAATAATATATTTAGAATTAAAAAAGTTTATTTAATTAAATAAGAAGCTCGTTGAAACCTTCTTAGATAGGCAATACTGCAACGATTGATAACTTGAGATATTCTCAACTAGACGAGTAGTTTATGTTAAATATATGATATATGATCCCTTGCATCTATAACATGAGATACGACCTTGACATATTCCAGCAATTATAAAACTGACTAGTCATTTAAGTTTGAGTTTATTTAATTAAATTGTCATTAAACTTATGTAACTTATTGTTACTTATTGTTATTAGTTACTTATTGTAATTAAGTTATAATTTTTATTAATTGAAGTTTATCTAATTAAATTTTCAATTAATTGTTTAAATAATTGCATTTAAGATCAGAAACAAATTTTTATTTAAAATAAATTTTTCTCCAAAATTCATCTTTTTAGATACCTTATAATAAAAAACAAAAAGTACTACAATTATTTTTATAAACCATACTTGCCTATTAATTTTACTAGTTAATTTGAAGACTTTGAACTCTTTGAAGTATAAGTTAAGTAAAATTTTAAATAAATTTTCTTTTCACAAAATTCAAATAAATTTAAAAGACTAAACTGTCTTCTCCGTTATATATTCTGTATGTAGGAAAGGATATGCATATAAATTTGCGAACGTGAGTGCATAAAACTATCGTTTTATATCATGCACATACATGGAGAGAAAATAAATTTGCGAATTATGAATAAATCGAAAATTTGAGAAAAAGATAAATCTATATATATCAATCAATTAAATTTGATCTCAATTAAATTAAAATAATCTTGCATCCAATATGATGCATCTATTATAAAATTATATCATTACTTTTACGCGTTACTGTACTGAAACTACACACGTTTGCGAACGATATATGCATAATACGAATGATATATATGTAACGTATGTAAACGATGTATATGCAAAATCCTTCTAAATTATTATCTCATGCAGATTGAAAATGGAATAAGAATTTCTACTGTTAGTCATTGATTGCTTTCGAATTTCGCTTATATAAAATGGATAATTCATTGAGATCAGAAACGATAGAGAGAGTAACAGTTAGTCGATCACGCCTAAAAAAGTGAAAGCATATAACTCATCAAAAAATGATAGCAATATTTCAAAAATAAAAAATGGTCCCTTAATTATTGATAAATCTTCTGCTAAAAAAAATATATACATATCTAAACATAGTATTGATTTTAACTTTTATATAAAACTTATATTAAGTATTTTTTATGTCGTACATAAACATGATAAAAACATATGTAATATATATTTCATTATAAGTCTAAGTTTAATAAACCTGTTAATGAAAATTTTAAGTATTGACATAAATTGATGAAACAAATCGTAAGTATCTATAAATATCCTAAATATATTGTATTTAAGATAATGCTTAACTTTTCAAGTAAATACAATTCAAGTAATACATACACAAAGTTGCAAGAAATGCTAAATATATATATATATA
>NW_017305429.1:217687-224590 GCF_001594115.1 Trachymyrmex septentrionalis
TGAAGCTTTTAGATTTTTGTATAGTCTCTGGACAAAATTCTTTTTTCCTGTTTCTTATTTTCATACCTTTTCCTTCCTTCCTTTCTTTTTTTCTACACAACCGAAGCATAATTTATATTTAAAATACTTTAGACTGCGTGTTGCTAGTTGCAACATTTGGAAAATTAATAGCTGAGAATTACAAATCGCTCTAACTACAGAAACTGGAAATGCCAACTATGATATTTCACGATACGTGCTTGCAGATCGCATCAAATACTTAATTCTACCGACTGATATTAAAGGCCAACTGTTTTTAAATACAACTCGATAATTACATCATGTTTCACTGGAAATGTCACGTGCCTGGACAAAGCAAATTATTGCGATTAACAACTGTTTCTTATTAGAAAAAGAATCTTCTGCACAAAGATAACATATATGACAATTAACAATTAATGTAGTTTACACGAATTTACATGAACAATTATAGCTTTATAAATAAACATTAAAAAATATTATGTATGCATATAAGATATGAATATCTTTAGATTTTTATTAATCATAACAAAAATTAAAATACTTTTATTGTTATTAGAATTATTAATGATGTAATACGATATCACGATAGTTCCTGTGTGGAATAATATTTTCTTCGTTCAATTCTAACTTCTATAATTGTTTCATTATTTACTTTTATCCACTATTATCTACTACCACCATTATTCTTTTTTTCATTGAATAAATTATCTTAAAAGATATTAATTTTTTTTTTAAACTCAAATGTTATTATTGAAAACATTCTTTACTCTTTTATGTAATATATTAAATATATTTTATTGAAGAAATTGAATAAAGTTTTATAATTATATATATATATATATAACATGTACATAGATTCGACTTATTTATGTCTTGCAAACAATAAAAAACAATTATTTTTCAGGTGATTGCTACTTCCATGTCGCAATTCACTCAGGAATTAACAAGCACCAATCGAGATGGCGAAGTGATTTTAAGCATCAGCGACGAACAAAAAATTCAGTACTTAAGCCAAAACTTTGAAGCAGGCAAGTCCAAAAGACTTAAAAATAATGAAAGAAATATAGATAATAAAGAATTTGACACAAATAAAATGAGTCTATAATTTTAATATGTGCTGTTCTATTTTTAATATAAAATGCTACCTAAAATGAAACGTAAAAATTATAGATTTCACTTTTTCTTGTGGTCAAAAAAATGTGTTAGATATAACAAGTTGCGATTACAATTGATTATTGTACTTTATAGATGCATACAAATATGGTTACGATGTCAATCCACATGGACAATTTCATCACGAAATACGTGGCCTACATGGGATTACTTATGGATGTTATGGCTACGTTGATCCCGTTGGCCATCTAAAAACAACATTTTATATCAGTGACGGATGGGGTTATCGCGTTGTTCAACCAGGGAAGGACGTGGAACTTTTCCTTCACAAGCACGAACATCATGAGAACGGAGACAAACATGATCATCACGAGCATCATGGTGTGATTACATCATGGCAAGAGTTACATTTTCCCATGGTGTGTGCGCAATACACAAATACGAACATTCCACCAAATGAAGGAAGTATGTAAATAAAAATATATGTGATCCGACAGTAAAGTTCTAAGGAATAAAGTTCTACAGAAATAAAAAAAATACAAATATCTCATAACAAACGTTATATTGTATTTTTTAAATTGAAGTCGTTCCTCATAATATCAAACACATTTTATATATCTATTAGATATTCAAAATTTTTTTTAAGTCTATAATTGCAATTCTGTTTAGAGCAGTCTTCACATTTCTCTAAAAAGTTCTCGATATTTTGAAAATATTTATTTTTCAAAATATTTTAGAGCTTTTAGGAACAGCATTCCAACTACAAATTTCAAAAAAAGATTTACGGTTTTGTATCAAAGATATGTAAAATGCATACATGTTATGAAAGATTTGTTTAAAATTTAAAAGATAAAAAATAATATTAAAAGAGCTCTATTAAATAAATTTATTTTTTTTTTAAAGATAAAATATAACACTTTGTTATGTGTAATATCTGTGTTTCTTTACTACTATAGTTAGGAACTTTATCGTCAGGTTTACCATATGTATATTATACATAAAAACTATAAATGAGTGTGTTATTAAAATTAATATGTGGTCACCTATTCAAATTTTAAGCAGCACCTATTGGAAGCGGATCAATGATTGAAACAAAACCAAATCGACCTCCTTATACGCCTGACTCATCAGGTATAAAAATTTTAAATACTATATTATATATTAATATATAACAATAATTAAAATTACACATATATAGAGCAATATTATATATAAAATTAATTACATTATTAATAAACTTCATAATGTATTAGAAAGTGAAAGATGTATTCAAAATTAAAAAAAGAGTAACATTTGATACGATATTTTTTAATAAAAATCATTACAAAAACAGTAGTCATACATACTTTACGTATAATTCCTTCAATAATTAACTCTTCAATAATAATTTTAATTATTTCAACACATTAATAATTATCATTTCCAGGACATCCGGGCATTCCCGATATTCCAAGTACACCAGGAAAACCAGGAACGCCGTCATATCCAGGACATCCGGGTATTCCTGGCATTCCCGGTATTCCAAGTACACCAGGAAAACCGGGAACGCCGTCATATCCAGGACATCCGGGTATTCCTGGCATTCCCGGTATTCCAAGTACACCAGGAAAACCGGGAACGCCGTCATATCCAGGACATCCGGGTATTCCTGGCATTCCCGGTATTCCAAGTACACCAGGAAAACCGGGAACGCCGTCATATCCAGGACATCCGGGTATTCCTGGCATTCCCGGTATTCCAAGTACACCAGGAAAACCGGGAACGCCGTCATATCCAGGACATCCGGGTATTCCTGGCATTCCCGGTATTCCAAGTACACCAGGAAAACCGGGAACGCCGTCATATCCAGGACATCCGGGTATTCCTGGCATTCCCGGTATTCCAAGTACACCAGGAAAACCGGGAACGCCGTCATATCCAGGACATCCGGGTATTCCTGGCATTCCCGGTATTCCAAGTACACCAGGAAAACCGGGAACGCCGTCATATCCAGGACATCCGGGTATTCCTGGCATTCCCGGTATTCCAAGTACACCAGGAAAACCGGGAACGCCGTCATATCCAGGACATCCGGGTATTCCTGGCATTCCCGGTATTCCAAGTACACCAGGAAAACCGGGAACGCCGTCATATCCAGGACATCCGGGTATTCCTGGCATTCCCGGTATTCCAAGTACACCAGGAAAACCGGGAACGCCGTCATATCCAGGACATCCGGGTATTCCTGGCATTCCCGGTATTCCAAGTACACCAGGAAAACCGGGAACGCCGTCATATCCAGGACATCCGGGTATTCCTGGCATTCCCGGTATTCCAAGTACACCAGGAAAACCGGGAACGCCGTCATATCCAGGACATCCGGGTATTCCTGGCATTCCCGGTATTCCAAGTACACCAGGAAAACCGGGAACGCCGTCATATCCAGGACATCCGGGTATTCCTGGCATTCCCGGTATTCCAAGTACACCAGGAAAACCGGGAACGCCGTCATATCCAGGACATCCGGGTATTCCTGGCATTCCCGGTATTCCAAGTACACCAGGAAAACCGGGAACGCCGTCATATCCAGGACATCCGGGTATTCCTGGCATTCCCGGTATTCCAAGTACACCAGGAAAACCAGGAACGCCGTCATATCCAGGACATCCGGGTATTCCTGGCATTCCCAGTATTCCAAGCAGACCAGGACAACCAGGAACTCCGTCATATCCAGGTCATTCAGGAACACCAGGAACGCCATTATATCCAGGGAATCCAGGAACTTCTGGCATCGCTGGTACTCCTGGCATCCCTGGTACTCCAGGCATTCCTGGAACACCAGGGTCACCATTATATCCAGGGCATCAAGGAATTCCTGGCATCCCTGGACAACCTGGAATTCCAGGCATACCAGGAAAACCAGATCCAGGGCATTCAGGAACTTCTGGCACTCCTGCTATTCCAAGCATACCAGGAAAACCAGTAACACCATCGTATCCTGGATATTCAGAGATTCCAGACTTATCCGGTATACCAGAAACACCAGGCACGTATCCTGGACACGCGGGTACATCTGGTATTTCTAGTTCATCAGAAACATCTGGATTACTTCCACATCCAGGTTATCTTGACAGACCTGGTACTTCTGAAATAATCGGAATACCAGAAATACCAATTACGTCGTTACATCCCGGCGAACATACAGGGATTTCTAGCATTCATGGTACTACAGGCACAATCGAATCTTCAGGATCACCAGAAAAGCCAGAAATTTCGTTATATCCCGGACATCCTGGAACTTCTAACGTTGCTGGCATTTCTAGCATATCAGGAAGGCCAGACAAACCAGGAACGCCGTCATATCCTGGACATCCAGGAACTCCAGGCATTCCTGGAATTGTCGAATTATATCCAACATATCCTGGTATACCAGAAACTCCGGGAACACAAGAAAAACCGGGAACATCATATCCAGGACACATAGGAATTAGTATCGCTAGCACATCAGGAATATCCGAAAATTTAGGAAAACCAATATTGTCATATCCTGGATATCCTATTTATCCTGTTATATCAAAACCACCTAATGTACCTTTACATTCTGAGACGTTAGGTAAACCAGATGATTTATTATATCCCGGGATTGCCATTACACCAAATAGGCCAAGCATTTCTTTCAAGCCGAGTGAACCAGGTATGTTATTAAGATTACTTAATTATTATTACTGTAATTATAAATATAATATTACGTTAAACATTAGTTATTCTTGCATAAGATTTGAATATATAATAATTTATTCATATTGTTCTGATTACATCTATGAAGGTTATCCAGGTTATCCAGAATATACAGAAGATTCAAAGAATCCAGAAGGGCCAATAGGACCTGAGGGTCCAGTGGGAAGTATAGGTCCGATTGGTGATATTGGTGGCATTGGAGGTATCGGTGGCGTTGGTCCTGATGGTCCCGACGGACCATGGCCAACCGGTTCCCCGGGTCCTGATGGACCATGGCCTGGTGATCCAGATTACATACCCGGAATAAAACCAACAAGAAAACCTTCTCATAAAAGTTCAATAAATCATCCTACCATTGAGTCATTTGACACAGACAGATATAACTCCATCTCGAAATATAGTTTTAATAATAAAACTGATTCTTCGTATACGAACTATACTCTAAAAGATATCAAATTGTCGAAGTTGTCATATCCAACAAAAGTTAATACATCATTATATATAAAGCAAAGTCAGTATAGACCTCAATACGGGACTCAATCCACATCGTCAATCTATGGGGAAAAGGAAACTACGTACAACGCAAATAAAATTAATTCACTGTTGCAAACAGATCTGACACCGTCATCATTAAAATATGAGATTGAAGATTATCAATATACAGATGTGTTGAAACCGAATTCACAATTTTATGATCATTTGATACATACAGAATCGCAACAAATAAGGAAACCTTCGAAAAATAACTTGAAGCAATTTTTTGTGCACGATCGGGATCAGTATCAAAAGTCAATATTTTATCCATCTTATAACTCACAACAGCAAAAGCCTCTTAAAGGCTCAGATCAATCTGATAAATTAAAACAACAAGAAGACAAATTTAATGTGGATGGACAATATAATAATTCTGCCGATGTGGATGGCAAATTGATTTCTAACGTGTCATTTCAATCGGATGGACCTTCCTCTGCTCCGAACAGACAGGTAAATGCACGCCTTGAGCAGACATTCCGGATGAATCCCGTTCTCGATGCTATACGGGTTCAGCCGCCCAGCTCCATCAACGTCAAGCCCTTATCGTTACCTGTAGGGCCAAATTCACAAGCATGTCCCTGTTACTTAGTCGAGTCGAATAACAACACAAACGTAGCAACCAGCTCGACTCTCACCTCTATCATTGGGCAATTAGGATTCATTCCTGTTATCTTCGTACCATACTGTCCTGGCAAAGAGATGGACAGCAATAAGATGAAACTTATGTTCCCGTCCGCTACTCCTGTTCCATATGCATGCGACACATGTGATACACAAGACAACAAATTTGTTGTAAAAGCGCTCGATATAAATCAACTTGGCAATCTCGACTATCTCAAAGAGGCATTATATCAATCCAATCTTGGCTTTTTGAATGTTCCAGTTAAAACCAACATCGAGCGAAGAAGAAAGGCGAAATGAGGAATGTAACACTAACTTATTAAGCTTAAGTTGCGATCGTTCTAAAAAGAGCTTATCTTCTCCCGGAGAATAGAAATAAATATAGGATATTGGCATTGCCTGTCCGTCAGCTGCTGGTTAGTTGATGGATAGCCAAATTAAAGATATTTGCCGAAATAACCAAAGCCAATAGAATACATAAAAGCTTCAAACTAAAAATTGAATTAATAACAAATTTTTCCAGTATCGTTTTTATTAAATTAATTTATCCTGTAACTGCATAAAGGACAGACAAATAGTTAATTTTCTGCTAATATTTTAATTTAAAGAGATTTAAAATAAAAATATCTACTAAAAATATCTCTTTTGTAGATATAATTTCTCTAAAATTATTGTTTTTGAATTTTGTATATATTGCATAATTTTTTATCATTTAAATTATTTAAAATATATATTTTCCTACATTATTTATAAAAATGACAATTTTCTAAATTGATAGAAATTATAAAACTTATATTAGATTCATTACGGTTACTTATTTAATATTTAGTTTGATGTAAAACTAAAGAGAAATTTTTCGTAGATGCTATTTCTAAACTCTATATATATATATATATA
>NW_017305429.1:224690-226238 GCF_001594115.1 Trachymyrmex septentrionalis
ACATAGATGTATAGAAATTATTATAATAAAACATAAAGATTGTATGTTTTTAAATTAGTAGTTAATTTCTTCTCTCTCTTTCCTTAAATATTTTATAATATTGCTAATAATAATTAGCAAATCAATAATCAACATAAACTTTAATTGCATAATACATATAATTCGATGTAGTACAGCAATATATATAATTGATAAATATAACTTTAATTTAATAAAAAAAGTAACATATAATATTATATTAAATAATATTATATTATATTACTATATTAAATAAGCAAATAAAAATAAATAAATACTAAGTATGAGAAACGCGTGAAACATTTCATAGCTGGACACAATCATACCTATTTATTACTTACAGGAAACACTTTGCAGCGAAAATAAAGAAAATGTTGAAATATCATCCCACCTACGGTTTATATCCTGCCAATGCGCATTATTTTCTTACCCTGACGAAAATACGGAACTTTATAAAACGTTGACAACCGTTCGGTGATAATTTTTTAAGAGTTTATACACAATAAAGTATAAAATATTTCGTAAACTATTGGTTTTTTTTATATCTCTACCTCAATACCTTTATAAAATAATTAGAGATTATATTATGTAAAAAAATTATATCTTTCATCTGAAACATTTTTTCCTATCATAAAATCCAAGCGAGATATTTCAGATACTCAAGTTAGTTGGCACATTCTGTATATATTTATAAGTTTTCTAATAATTGCGCGGCAATATTTCATTTATTATACATTGTCAAAATATAATATAATAGAAAAGGCTCCTATTATAAGATATCAAGTTCATTTTGGGCAAATGCTAGAAGTCTATGGGCAGAATTTAAAGAAATAATAGGTCATTTTGAAGGGAATTTAATAAGCTTTAAGATAATGTTATGTAAAATTTAATTCAAATTCAATTTTTTTGTTTAAAGAAATGTAAAAAGTGAGCAGATCACAAAGTCAAAAAATTATGCTCCTAACATGAAATGCCTCGAAAAATCCATAATAAAACACAAAATACAATATTGCAATCAGCGTTGTAAGAGATACAGTTTTTAAAATAACTAGATACCGTTATAGTTACTTGAAGATAAATATAACTAGGTATAGATATAAATACATATTTTTGTAAGTAACTAGATACAAGTAAATTTATTTTAGAAATATAAATTTAGATACTTTTTAATCTTTTTATTTGTAACAATAACGTCATCAATTTGAAGAATGTATAATGATAAATTAAAAGTATGTAGATTTAAAAGAACATTTTCTTGTGTTAAATCAATATTGAATTTAGTTGTATAAAATATTTATAAACTTGACAGAACTATACTACAAATTAATAGAAATCCAATAAGTTGTTAATAGTAATTCCGAAATTAATTCAACTTTGATTTTGAATTAATGTAATTGATTCAAATTGTTATAATTTTTCGAAAAATAATTGTTTTTAACTTTTACATAAAGTTCTTATTTCCTTTATTATTCTTAAGCAGAATTATTTTATAGTTTCACATACACAATTTTGTAATATATATGTATATAT
>NW_017305429.1:226338-227262 GCF_001594115.1 Trachymyrmex septentrionalis
GTGTGTGTGTGTGTGTGTGTGTGTGTGTGTGTGTGTGTGTGTGTGTGTGTGTGTAGTCATACATATAATATAAAATATCTAAGTTTATTCTTATTTTTAACCTTTAACTAATGAAATTTTTGCAATCGTCTAAGAACCAGTTCCACGGTTTCTCTGGCTTCACTAACGACCGATTAAATTTGAGAGTTGCTAACTGCTAAACGAAAAATTTACCTTCTATAACATAATTTCTTATGAACTCGCCCATTGGCTGGATTAATTTCTGCTTAGATCATGTAATTAATTGAGTGCCTTTTAAAATGTATCTAAAATATTATTTTAGATACATTTTTATAAAATACAAAGTAAAACATAACTATAGTTACAATTACAGTTACGGAATTAAGAAATGTAACTAGTTAAATATGCAGATACATAAAAAGTATTTAGAAACAATAACTATAGTAGATACATGTATATATCTATATGTAGATACCTACATCACTGATTGCAATTAAGAAACTTTATGTAATGTTTCTAAAATACAAACAAACAAAAAGACACAGCCAGTCTTGCAGTGCGCGCAAAATAAGCATGCGATGCATTGTACCCAATTAGAATCGTCTTCAGATGGAACCAAGTATCGCTGAAATAAGCACTCATTCCTTTTAGTTATTATACTTGTACAGTAACGTATTAAAATTAAGTGTAACAAAAAAAATATAATTGTAAATAGAAAAATATATAAATATACGCGAAGGAATAAAAAGTATCGTAAACAATATAATTATAATAATATAATTATCAGATTTTTATTTTAATCTTATAATAGCATATATATATTTGTTGTATTATAAAATTTTATCATGACCTTTTTCTTTTGTGTTATATGAAAGATATATTATCATACAGCTTTTGCATATTCCAACAAAATTAAAAAATGTA
>NW_017305429.1:227362-241445 GCF_001594115.1 Trachymyrmex septentrionalis
ATCATTATAATGTTTGTAAGTGTTACATGAAAATATATAATGAAGTCACGTTTAGGAATAACCACGATAACCAGACGGATTACTCAAAGAAGTACCATAACTATCGCTACGATAACTGTATGGAGAATATGGACTCCTCGCTGCATATGTTGAGCCATATGTATTTCCATAACCATAATTATCGTATCCATCGTAACGGCCGTAATCACGTCCGTATCCTAAATTGTCGTAACCTCCAACACCATAACTCCCATAACCACCATAACCCCCATAATTACTAGGATAATATCCCTTTCCATAATCTCCACCATAGCCTCCATATCCTCGGTATCCTCCATATCCCCCATATCCGCCATACCCGGGATAATTACCATAATATCCATATCTATAATAAAGAAAATGATCTTTTCATTTTTAATTTATTTTGTACTAAATTAGAATATCGCGTGTAAATATGCGTATTTCTTCAAAAATATTTTTTCTGATATTTTATCTTTTTTCTTTTATTATATCACACGCACACGCACACGCACACATATATGTATATATATAAATTCTTATACTTTTTTATTTGTTCGTATTTATCTATTAGTTTCTTATATATAATCTAAAAGTGTAAAAATTGTGAAAATATACTTATTATATTGTACTTAATATTGATATTAATATTTAAAATAAATACAACACATATAAGCCATGGTCCGATTCATGCTGACAACGCTCATGAGTATCATTTGTCTTCGTTGAATATTTGACAAACAACAAGGATGAAAAGTTTTAAGCATTGCGAGCGTGAATCAGACCCTACGGCTATAATAGATTCTACTGATATCTATTAATTGTGACTATAATTAAATTTAAACTTTAAAGAATATGTACTCATATTTTAAATACCTAAATATTGTTCTCCTTCTCTAAATACCACATTCTGTGTAATAAAAAATTTTATAAAATCAAATCTTACCCGCCGCCAGTGAGTCCTCCTGGCCCAAGAGAACCTCCATATCCTGGAATCAGGTTGCTACCACGATATGATGTACCAGGATAAACGGATCCAATGATTCCTGTATCATATGGATATCCTCCGGGATATCTTCCAAGATATCCCCCGGGATATCCTCCAATTGATCCAGGATATCCACCTTTAGTTATATGAAACGCTAGCACAAATATTTTTTATATAAATAATAAATTACGATATTTTATATGAATGAATAATTACTGAAAATCAAGACTCAATTTCTAAAAAATTATAGCTTTTTATGAAGATTAATTTTATAATTTAGAATTTAAAAGATTGTGATTTTTTAACAATTTTTTTTTATTTTTGCTCTTGAGACCATGTTTGTAAGAAAATAGAAATTAAAAAAAATACTCGCAATTATAAATTTTCAATACATTCGGTCAGTATTTAATTTCCAAAACGTGTAAAATTAAAGTTTTCCGAAATGAGACATTGCGCGCGGTTTAGAATTTAAATTTGCGTAGACTTTCCACGAGTCAACAGTACATCATTCTTCCTCGGTAATTGATAGAGTTTACAAAATTAATGATACAATTATGTTCATCATGCGTATTTGTTAGGATTTAATTACGAATTGCGGAAATTCAAACACGTGCAGATTACGGGGGGAAAAAATAAACGTAATAGATATAATAATCGATCGCGATTCCGCACGATGTAAGGATAGTAGTGCGATGAGTAATCAGCATATTAAGTAAGTGTGTCACTGCCATTCTCACGCTCTCGACTTTGAAAGTCGGGCGCTTCCCATTACAAAAACGGAAAAAACATCGCAGGTTGTAATAAGATGCTAATATAACAAGCCACCCGAAGGACTTCCTCCTTGAGAAGAAATAGAAGTGATTCACTTCAAAGAAAATACTTCAGTATGCGTACTTCCGCATTTTCTGCAGCTCTCAAAAGAGTCTCACGCAACAAACTATGTTTCAAAAGTTACAGAATAATTAATGTAATCATGGAATAATGTCCATGTACAATAAACCCTATTATGTTATGCAACGAAGGTGCCATTAAATTGTCACATCAAAAAAGCTTGGTCGTACAGTCATGCGCTAGCGATCTCCTTGAATTACTCCGCGCGTTTAATCGTTGCAAGCAGAACTGTTCCAACTTTTTTATCCGTAAATAAAAATAAGTCCATAGTTCATAAATAATGATAACGTAGATAAATTATAAGTATCATAATAAATGTCAATCATGCATAAGATCATAAATTATACATATGCGTAAATGTTGGTAAAATATATATGTAAGTATGAATAAGGTATTGTTGTTTTCTTACTTCGATCACTCGCAGATTCAACCAAATCTCCCTGATTCCGTGTGTTATCCGGATATACATTTTGTGCACTATTTACCGGCGATAATTTTGTGAGTAATTTTAATTCATCCGGAGATTCATTCGCGCTGCGGCATATTGCAATTAGACTGAAAGTCGATATCTGAAAACATGCATAGTAATTACATACAGTATTTGGTAACGCAAAAACAATTGTATACGTAATTAAATAACATGATTAAAGCACTGCTGTTCACACTGTTGTTTAATTTGCGCTTCAATTTGCGCTTCAATTTGCGGTTCAATTCGTATAGCCGTAGTTTGTTACAGTCAGATGTTGTCACTATATGATATGTATATATGCAGATTGCAAAGTGTTAATATAACATTAAATATAATGTACTAATAATTTAAAATGTATTATATGTATTCGCGTGTTATGAATGTTTTTTATCTAATATATTATATTATTATATCTCACATATATGGAATATTGATATTCAATATTTAATATTAAAAATTAAAGGAATTATAAAATTCATATTAATAAAAAAATTACTCGACATTAAGCTGAATGAAGCGGTTTAATGTCAAATTTGATAGTTTAATTTACCCAGTATACTCTTAAACGTGGAAGATTTATGCATAGGTTTTTTTACATTCTCTCTGTATTGTAATATGGATTGATAATATTAGTAACAATAATAAAGTAATACTTAATCGAACTGCTGCGAAAATGCATTTTTATCTGCGTTATTGATATCGTTGGATTTTTTAAGGAACTTATCTCGTGTTGCAAAAATTTATAATAGATTTTGCATTTATCACGATAATTATCGTATGATACGTCTATTTTGTCGTAATTTCTATTTTCGATAGTATATAAGAATACTTCCATAAATAATCATATATTTAAAATTAAATTACTGTGCTTATATATATTTTACTGATTAATTTTTAATAAATGTTAGTACTTATCAATAACGGTGATAACAAAACGTGATATAATAACAGTATGGATGATGTAAATAAGTATGTATATAAGATGTAAATGCAATTAAGTTTAAATTTGATAATCAGAATAGTTACACTATTCGCAATCGGTGAACGTGTTTTTTTAACTTTATTCTTTATTATCATAATAATTCGCGATCGTCGTGAGCAAATTTGCATTCGATGTAAGGAACGATATTTAAAAAAATTTAATATTTCAATAATGTTTCAATTGAATTTGAAAAAGAAAAGAATATTTAATTTACTTACAATAAAGAACAACTTCATATTGCCGATGTCACTACTTGCATTTTTCGGAGAAACACAGTGTTTGAGACACGTAAAGATCTGTTCTCATACTGGTGTGCAAAACCTCTATATATTCTCTCCTCTAACATCATGTCAATATGCCCCTCTTCATACTTCAAGGTGGTCTCGGTTGTTTAAGCTTAGGTCGCTCTTAAGAGCCGCGCTGACAAGGACGTTGACAAGAATCGGTAAGACACGCCCAAAGGTATGGAAACTATCTTTCCGCTTTACATTTTTCCATTCAAATACACATACAATAGTTTCTGAGGTTGTTATATAAGTACCTCGCAAGTCCCCATGTCTATATGCAGAGTCACATCATTTTGTAATAGTGGGTTTTTTCTGAGGAAATTGTAATCACGAAATTAAAGAAAGCAGTATTTGTTGTTTTAATTACAAATGTTATTTCTATTATTACGCAATTATCAATTCATTATATTTAAAAAAAATAAAGATAAATAAAAAAATGTAATTTTTAAATTTTTATGCTTAATTATTGATATTTAACATAAAAAGAAGAAAAAGCATTCAATCGAATGTTTTCAGATTTGTCAAAATTGTTAACTTTCAATTGTTTAAAGAATTTATCCTAATTTTTTCTTTTGATTCTATACTTGTAAAATGCTAAAAAGAAATTTCTTTTATATATATATATTTTTTTTTGTTTTGTTTTGTTTGAATACAATATTATATAATACTGTTTTCTATATGTGTTAGAAACATTGAAAATGTTTCTCACAATTATGATTTATTTCAGATTATTTTATTTCTTTTAAAAGATTAATTTCTCTTCATCGTACAGTCACTTTTAATTCTGAAGTTTATATAAAGACTGTATAAAGACTCTGACAATATTTCATAAATTAAAATGTGTAAAATAAAACGTTTTATCTTATTTCCTTATCTTACATTCCTTTCTCTTACACTAATTTCTATGGAATTCCATTTCTGCTAATTTCAAGAACAGAGTATTGTTTTAGTATACTATATTTTTTTTAGAAATGTCGGTCTTATGCAAAGTGCATACATGTCGTAAATGCAAAAAGCCGTCGGAACTTTTGCAATTATAATCTGAAAGACAACAAACTTTCTCTTCCCGGAAACTTTATCAGTACCTATGTAACCATCCTAATTCCGTATTGTACATACATATATACGCTCTTGCGCTAAAAAGAGCAAACAATATTTCGTAATAAAAGAACAGTACATTTTTTCATAAAGTTAATTTATTACTATTATTATTCACTTTTATTAAATCGACCGTTATTCTATCGTTTTTCATTTCAGTATAGTTTATTTAAAAACAAAAGTGCACAGTAAATATATTGTGTCATATATTTTAATCATTTATACATATAATATATTGTAAAACTCACGGAAAATCTAAGAAAATATATCATAAATTTGAGTAATTTTTATAAAAAAACAAATAAGTCATTTTTACTACTATGCGAAAATAGTAGTAATAAAAAAAATAGTGTTCAAGATTTTAAATATCATAATACTTCTTATATTTTATTTTTTTTTTTTTAGAAAAAAGTGATTTGATCCATTTAACTGCATTTTATTGCAATAAAAGTCATGAAAAATCTCACAAAATGTACTGTTATATTAATTCGAAAAATTTTTATAAAAAATCATTAGCCATTTTGATTACTAAAAATACTAATATAGTTACAGTATTGAAAAAGAAGCACGTGTTTGCGTGTGTTCACGCATGATTTCCCAGTTTCGGCTGCGTCAGTCGAAGAGAAGGCCGTAAAATTAGTCGCAAGTAGTTCAAGATCGCGCGACGTGTAACGCAATTCATTCTCAAGGGATGACAGTGCTCGCATTACACGGCGATTAATGGACTCGCGTGTCACGAAGCAATACACGTAACGATTCTGTACGCCCCTTCATTCTCACGTGCCGCAATTGTGACCACACACGTGCCCTTTCGATCGATCTTCGAACTGATCTTTAAATTGAACGTAACCACGAAAGTTACTTTCTTCATAAAATCAAATTATTTCGTATTTTATATTTCGTTATTTAATAAAAGTAAAAAACACTAAACAGTTTCTCAAGTAAGGGTTTCAGACACCGTTTAAATAATTGGTGATTAATGCGCCCTACGTTTCAAGTTAATTACAAAAAAATGTATATTTTTATCATTTTTAACAAATTTATGAGCAAAATATTTATGTATAAATTATTAAATTTTAAATTCGTTTATGTATTAATATAAATTGTATACATAGATATTAATCGACTTGAACGTTGTATCATATTATAGTTAATCTGAAAATGGCGGACGGTGTCTAAATTCTAAGACTAGATGCGTTAAAAAAGAACTAGAAATTAATCCTTAAGTCTTAATATAAAAAATCGTATCATTTTTTGAACCATTTTTACACATACAATATTGGCATAGTCTCTTAAATTGTCTATTAGCAGTTATTATCAAATATTATTCGTATTACATTAATATTAAAAAGTATTAACTTAAATTAACCCTCGACTAAGAAATTCATTATAAAATTATTCGAGGAAAAGTTTTTCCAATTGGAATAATTTTGTTCGTGTTATAAACATTTAAATGAAATATGCAAAAGTTTCTTGTCAATAAAATTATGTATGAAACGCGTGAATATTTAGGAAGAATGAAGTAAAATAGGAGGAATATTATTCTAAACTTTATTAAGATAACAATACACCTCGGCAAAACTTATATAATTATAAGTCAAATCATGACGTTGAGCAAGAATAGAGCTATACGAGCGACGAATTATGATTTTCTCAAATCTCAAAGTTTATTTTCATTTTCTATAATAAAAGGACAAGACCATCTTTAAGAACTATAATTAGCAGTTGAAATGTTTAAGCTAAAAAAATGTTCATTATTGCTTAAGGTTTTAACAGAAAGGAGGATATCAATCAAATAAAAGGATATAAGAATAGAGATCAGCACATATATAGTTAACATAAGATAAAGATATATTGAGTATACTTGTATTAGGTGTCTCATTGTTAAGGATATTGTTTAAAAAAAAAATTCCATTTCTTATAGAAATCTAACATAATTATCAAACGACAGTAATTAATTACTTATTTTAAGCATTAAAAGCACTACTTTTCAGTACTTTTTAATACTCTAAATAAATAATTAATTATTGACTTTTAATAATAAATTGACCAATATTTTAGATTTTTGTGAGGAATTTTCAAAATATTAAAACTCTCAAAATCCTAAGATAAAAATTCTAACACGCGACACACATTATACACATTCTGCATACATTTACGGCTTTAACACCTTTGTTATTTTTATGGATGATCCTTTGGTGATCAAGAATTGCAATCGATATAAAAAATACCGATATTGATATTTTATGTTTTTTATTACATATACATAATCAACATGATTATTAATTTATATTAAATAAAACATAATAGAATTTATACAACTGAATAATAGTCAAAGAAAATTCACTCGTTTATTTCGAAATCTGTGTCTATTATTCATAAAAGTCCATAACATAAAAACATCATCAATTTAGGTCTCATCGTGATTGTTCAAAAGTCATTCAGTAGCGAGGGAAATTAACCCGCACTCATACTTTTGCATTCCTTAAATAATAGCATCTATGAAGTATAACGCAATATGATTTGCGGTCATTGATGCCTCGACTATATAAATTAAAACGCTTATTAGGGAAAGCTCATGAGTGACGTCTTTAAAATTATTTTGACGTCAAAATAAGAACAAACGACGTCACTTTTCTATATGCCTTAAATTCACATTTTAAAATAATAATCATATATATCTCTCTCTTTATCATTCTCAACAATAAACTGCCGATTGCGCGTAAAGGTACGTTTATGTTGGTGCAATAATAGAAACTTTAAAAACAGCGACAAGGACGGCGCTAGAAGCTTAAATTAATTCTATCTTTCTTTGATGTGTTTATAGAAACAGTGATATTTATATGATACTTAGCATAATTTCAGTTGTTAACTGAGATAAAACATTTTCAAAAGATAGAATTGTGATCATCGGCCTTATCGCCGCTCTTTTATAGTTTTTATCACTATTTCAACATAAATGCATTCCAAAATGCAAGCGATAAAAGAGGAAGTCAACAATAGGAATCAAC
This sequence comes from Trachymyrmex septentrionalis, assembly GCF_001594115.1. Taxonomy (NCBI): domain Eukaryota; kingdom Metazoa; phylum Arthropoda; class Insecta; order Hymenoptera; family Formicidae; genus Trachymyrmex; species Trachymyrmex septentrionalis. Next base: position 235,107 of record NW_017305429.1, read on the forward strand.
GTGAAAATTAAGCCAAAAGTTGTATTTAAGTCCATTGTTTTGGGGCGTTTATGACCTTATGTATATAAAGTGCTAAAAACCTGCATTTGCAAAATTCGAAACTATGTTGAGTATACTATAATGAGTTAAACGTAAACCTTATTCTATGTCAAGATGCCGAATGACCTTGTAAATGCAGGCCTGGAAAAGTTCCTTCGTAAATTAAATATCAAATCAAAATGACGAATCATTTTTCGTAAATAATCCTCGTAAATGGAAATAGACAATTAAATTCTTGTTTTTCATGTAATTTTTGTAACAAGCTTGAATTTATTTTTTTGCATGCGGTATTTTAATATAATGTTAAATTATCAAGATGTTTATATTAAAAAGCTACAGTATGTCATACAATCAGATTTTGATCAAAAAATCCGAAAATAAAATTTGCTACAAAGTTGTCGAATACTCCGTGTTGCCGCAACAATTACGTAAACGATAGTTAGTATTGAATGCAGTATGAGTACGAATCGTTATATTTAAAGATGACATTATGCACTGATTCATGCAAGGTTAAAAGCTAATTCCGTTAAAAACAATGTTTATACTGAAAAAGAAAGTATTACAATCGTTATAGTATAAATTACGTAATTATCAATTGATAATACTGAAGAATACATTTTGGACTAATCTTCTGTTACAAGATCAATTAAACACTATAGTATTTACAAAATTTCGATAGTAAAAATATTGCAGCGCTGCCATCCAATCATCAATTAGATATTAAAAAAGTAACTGCTTTTTGACAGAAAAAGTGACATTTTTTATTAAATTTCCAATTAAGGCTATTTAAGTAAAAGAAATAATGTTTACTCTTATTTTCTCTGTGATCCACCTTTGGATCCTAATAGATTTTCTATACAATAAACCATTATTTAATAAGTTTTAAGTCTTAAGCCATAAGAGAAATTAACCAATCATAGTTAATTATTCTTCTCATATTCGATTGTAATTGATCAATTTTTTATGGCCTAAAGTTTGAAGCTCAAATAATGATTTTTTTGTAGAATGGGTGTGAATAAACATAAAGCAAATTTTTTTTTCGTACTTTGAAAGTTTATAAGGAAAGAATAAGGTCTTGAACGATAGAATACAAGTACATCTAATGCAGTTTTATTAAATAAAATAAATATAGTGTATTTTATTTCAAATATAATAAACTAAAGCGTTTTGTCAAAAAAGTGACAAAAAGCGACTTAAGTTACTGAATGGCAGCTCTGATATTGCTCAGGAAAATAGCGAAGAAACAAATATGAACACTTATCTTCGCTGATTAAATAGGTAATTCGCGAAAAGTGTAGAGTACAAACATAGCAAGAGTCATCTAGTCTATTCTGCTTGATTATTAAGCTCTTTGGCCCATCACTGCAATCATGCTGAATTATGATATAATAAAAGATCAGATTATGATCTAATAAAAGAAATATATTTACTTCGTATTTATCAAAGTTACTTTTTTCATCTGTCGTTGCTAATAAGAATTTATGTATATTGAAGATATGAGCATATAATAATAATTATAATTTGATACACAATGATTAAATAATTTCAATAACAGACCGAGAATCGTAAAGTCCATAAATCAAATCAGACATTGAAGATTGAGGATTGTAAACTGGAGATTAAAATTTTTTTAAAAGATATAACTTTAATCTTAACCTGCTTTGTTTTGATTGGTTAAATTCTAATCTCTATTTTGCGATTCTTAATCTCCAATGCATGATCTGATATGAATTTAAGAAAAATTTTTTGTAAAAAATTAATTTAATTCACAAAGAGTCAAGAGGTGGAAATTCCAAACGTGATGTTTTGAAATATCAGATTATATCACTCATTGTATGTATAATAGTATATACTTTTTCAAGTGCAGCACAACATACGAATGATCTTTTTATCTCTATACATATATGCTTCGCAAATTAAGTAGACAAACGTGATTGATCGAGTTAGGTATTAAATAGTATGCAAGTTTCTCTGAATTTAGTGCAGATTTGTCTTCTATAGTTTTACTTCCTTATCGAACATGTATGATTCGACATATATGATTCGCTGTTAGGTGTGATCAAAAGATGACAAGTTATTCAATGAACAACATAATGGCTCGCGTAGATGTTTCCCAGACTGCCTGAAATCACGAAAGCCAGATTGTCTCCTAGCATAGAAGAAAACAGACCCCAACTAGGCTGGATCTTGATTAATATTAGGATGTCGAAGCGTCATAAGTCAGGAAATCTGCAAAGCAATTGTTAATGATTAGTACAAAAAAAGTGTCATTTATAGTGTGAATGCTGCAAAATGATATAAAAAAAGAGTTGCACGGACGAGTATATATGTATATAATTAAATAGCATTATACACAACTATATTTTTTTAATTTGTAAGACATAAATAAATTTTGTTTAATATAAAAAAATTAACCCTTTAACTATTGCAGGCAATCGCAAAAATCTGCAAAAAGTGCCAAGCAAGCATAATGACTCCACTGTTGGATCATTTTTATTAGAAATGTCAAAAGTTAATTAGTCAAAATGTATAATTCTATATTTGTTCTATTGATGACATAATTAAATTAAATAAAGATCATATAATTTGTTAACGAGAAAAAAAAGTTTGTTAAAATAACAACAAATCCAATAACGCTCTTTTTATTTTTATCTTGACGTTTATCCTCGAGCACATGACGCGGTATGAAGAACCATCATCATAGTTAGGTACGCACCGTAATTTCTGAAACGTATTATTATGGCTTCAAACTTAAGATAATATATCAAAAAAACAAAAATTTTCGATACTTAATTTATTCGTGTTCTGTTCTCAAAAGGTCAGAAATAAAAAAGATCGCTGTATATTTTATAGATTTTTTAATATAATCTTCGTTTACATCAAATAAATAAAAAATTTTTAAGATATTTACAAGAAAATATATTCTAAAATGATGAATTTTACAAAAATGATAAATTGGGATTGTATTAATTTTTTGAGCACAATCTATAAAATAATACAGTATCTAATTTACTTTATCGAAAGCGAATTTTACCTCATTGGGTCTTCGAAGTAGTCTGATGGCACTTGAAACAATTCTGGATCTATATCATTTCGGAAGGCAAATTCTTGAAAAGTTATTTTAGCAGTGACTGTAGGCAAAATCGGTATGTCAATCTTAACTGGGAATCCAGGGGGCAACTTCATAAGTACGAATTGGCGTAGCTTGCTTAAATGCTTAAACGGCGTGATCACTTCCAAAACATTGAGTAGCATATCGACGGTAAGGGGAAAATCTGGACTCATTGCCACAGTAGCTTTGAAAGATTTACTACTTTCCTTATAAACGAGATTTCTTCCTAGAAGTGGACACTGACCAGGTGGAGCGACGACGTATTCATCCCAGGTTATATTCGATTTCGGTGGCGGATTCAACGATGCTCTTCTCACAGGAGGCTAAGTAAATAAACATTTATTTTATTTTCTATTAAAATCCTTTGACTATATATACGCATACATTTTAAAATATAACATATTTTCTGCTTATCTTTCGTATGTACATTTATCACAAAAGTAAACTTTATGACATATAATAAAATTTTAGCTTCTGTTAATTTTAAACATGGACAATAGCTTGAAAAAGAACTAATTTATTTTGAATATTGCAAGAAATAAAAATCTCAAAGCAATAATACATGTTATGTTACAACATATTACCTCGCCATTTTTAAATCCTTGAGAACTGCCTTTAGTAAGGGATTCCATAATGGCTTTATTTTTTTGAAGATCTTCCTCGCTTAAATGCTCACGACGTTTTCTACTTTCTAATACCATACCATTGATTTGATAAAAATCAGCGTGAAAAGCGCCTACCATTTCCTAGTTTTAAATATTTATAATAAAATATTATAAATAATAAAATATTATAAATAATAAAATATTATAAATAATAAAATATTATATATTAATTAAAAAATATTTTGTCTCTATTTCATTATGTCACATTTTTAAGTCAATTTTATTATTATAAAATATCTCCGATTTAATTACTCTGCCTAAATTATTAAAACTTCTGAAGAATTCAAAGAAAACATCATTAGTGTGGAATTATGATATTACACAGTTTACTGTTAATATTAATATTATTATATTTTAAATTGTAACATTGTTATTAAATTATCCTAATTTCTCATTAAGGACCCTGATTGTGGGTCGAAACGTTTGAGAAGAGTTTCTGTAATACATAATAAAATTGGTTACACAACAATAACTGGCGTCGGCTTTTAAAGGCTTTTTTCCTATTCGTGATTTATTTCAGCAGAACTTTAGACATATTATTAATATGTTAATATCAATACAGTAAAAACATGCTCACCCTTTTGTCCTCTCTAAAAATCCATCCTGTCTGCGCTCTAGAAAATGTGATACTTTTAGTAGACATTTGCGCTACCATAATATCACTAGACATAAGAATATCAACTTCATCCTCTATTTCAAGCTCTGTTTCCTAAATACAAAAAAAGGATTCTTTCAATATAACATATCGATATAATGTTAATGTAACAATTTTAGTATATGTATGTACAAGATTAATGATGTAATAAATAAAAAATCTAATAACTGCCTAGATTGTTCTTTGTCATTGTAGAACTATCTCAACATAAAATAATAGTCTCAAATTAGTCATATTTATTACGTATTATGTATATGTTAAGACATCTATTGAAGCTGGAGTTTTCATTATATGTATAAATATAAAATATAAAATATAAAATTTATAGATATATCAAAATAAGTTTTTTGCATATACACATGAAAGCATATACATAAAGAAAATAAATGGATTTAATGTACTATTAACCTCATATCTCACTCTTTGGAAAAGTTTGGCTTTATTGTCGAGGACAGTCAATGAATGGCTAGGCTTTTGGTCACCATTAAAGATGAAAGATATGTCACCCCTCTCCCACCTCATATCATTAAAATCTACAAGAGTCGTATCCATCCTAATTGAAGCTCCACTTTTGTGGATCTTACATATATCTGACGGCAACACTCTCGAGACTAGAGGTACTGAAAGAACAAACGAATTTATCATTGGCTGACAGAAAATATAAAGAATTATGCAGAATATACAAAATAAAATAAGTCATTTGATTGAATCATCACAGCAAAATTTTTAATAAACTTAATAAAATATATTTTCTTTTCAAAGATTTTTTGTAAAGAGAATATCGATAATTATATATAAATTCTTTTTAGTTTGCTCACATAAGCGTATATATTAATTTTTTAATATGCATTTATAGAATATTTATAATAAATAATAACAATTTTTATATTAATATTTATATTAATAAAAGGAAAATGTTTTTTAAATAGTGTCTATAAGTTATTCGTAGTTTCAGATTTAATCAGCACTCAATTTCATCGAAACTCACCCCAACTTTGAAAATCCCACTTTAATTCCATATAAAAATCACCCATTTGATGCAACGCAGCTACTAAATTCGGCCTTCTTTCTTCCATTTGCTCTCTTGCTTGTTGCTTCAATTTACGTACTAAAGATGATACTACGAAAAACATTTTTAAATTAATCTTATGCATTATAATTATAGAATATAAGATGTATCATTCCTACTAGATCATCTGCATGTTAAAATTCACTTATAACTTATAAAAACTGAAATTAATGCTTTATACTAGGAATTGTTTTTCAAATTATCTAAGTAAATCTATCAACTAATTTATTAGAAGTGAAATACTTTCTGTATAAATATGTTACAATACATTATACAAAGTGTATACAAGTTAAATAAGAGAAATTAAAACTTAAATTTTAACTATTCTTTTTATAACTGATATATCTCTTATTAAAATAGGTAATTTCTAAATCTATTATTATATTATTTCATACGAACTGGTTATTCTATCTCCGTAACTAATTGCTTCGGCCAATGGACTCCAACCAGCTAGATTCTTTACCTTTACAGGTGCCCCGTGTGTAAGCAATAATTGAACACATGCTGTAATGTAATGAAACAAACTGTATATCAGATCTATTCCAATTTTAAAAATTAATTTTAATATTTTACAGCCTCAATTTTAACGTTTGAATTTTATAAGTACATATATAATTCATTATCAGTTCATATATCATATCTTTAACATCTGACATATAATAACAGGAATAAAATTATATTTTTTAAACATTCTAATGCAAAAAAATAAGACAAAAGATGTCCATACCTTTTCTTCCTAACATCACAGCTAAATGCAAAGGTGTGTTTCCTGTAACACACATGAAAGATTAAAATGTGT
>NW_017305429.1:241545-244065 GCF_001594115.1 Trachymyrmex septentrionalis
ATTTCGAGAAATTCAGTAAAATCTTTCTGTGGGGTAGTTTTATCCCCTTAAAAAAATAAAGCAGCATAGATGGAGGATTGTTAGTATGACAGTCAGAGAATCGTTCGAGATAATTCCAGTCAAAATCTCACTGTTGCACAACAACTTTCAACTTTCTTTTCATATTTATATCAGATAATTTTAGAAATTTAGCTATTTTGACTTTCCATATCTCTAAAAATATCCCTATGCTCAACTTAAAATTTTTCTGAGACTAATGTGTCATTATATAGCATTGTTTGAGATTAACGTTCCATCATATAGCATACATACAATTCGATTTAAAATTCCATGTAAAAATCAGCAGAGTTTGCAGTCGCTCTTCACAAGTATAACAATAAATTGTCATAACAATCAAAGTAATGTCAAATGACTCGAAAATAATTATTAAAAATAATTTTTCAATCTTTTTTCAATTTATTTGACGTTACCATGATTTGCTGTTTTGCTTAGGTTTATTTTTGACAGATTGGACTAATCGGGAAATGATCGGCTCCCTTGTAATATTAAATTTTTGTAAAGGAAGCAAACCTTGTTTATCCTTTTCAGCAATATCATGTGTACCAATCAAGATCTTCAGCGTCTTCACGTCCCCTTGAAATATACATCTGTGAAGCGGATACTCCTCATTCTCCTGCGCCATGATCATCGGCATCCGAGATCCCTATCATGCGCGTTAAAACGGCAGAACTGAACACAAACTTTGACGTTTCGTATTACAACATGTGTAATGCATGACGTCGACGCGGAACATCACGATTTACTGACGTTAACCGAACGTTAACAGGCATCACAATGCACGCAAGTCTCGCCCTCCGGCGAGCTTGCGACTTGGCATGTTAACACTTTTGTTGATATACTTTTACGTAATTGTCATATTTCTTTCCCCTTCTCCTCTCTTATCTATAATACCTTTATCGACACTTCCTCGTGTTAAACAACAATACTTCCGTCAATTCAAACCTTGGCGCCTCCGTGGGAATCGCATTCAACATTATGATCCTGCTCGCTCCAATTACGTCTATCCTCAATTCTTCTAAAAAATTTATCGCTCCACGTTCCCGTTAGTTACACTTGAGCACTTGTACGGCAAATGCGAACGCAAAATGCGTGTGTATATGTATGTGTATACTTTGAGGCCTAACCGCTCTTCCCAGGCAGGACGTCAACTTGGCAGCGTACACGAGACGGAGTCCGAATGACAGGTCGCAATTCTTAACCCTCGTGAGCCTCGTTACATTTGCGTTACATATTTGGAAAATCGTGCGATCGTGCAACCGAGTAAACGCCAACGTACGTTGAAGGAAAAGCGATCGTCCGAGAAAGCTATTCGGTTCATAATATGGCGTTCACTCACCGAATACTCCGGGACATGCTCAACGATTGTTATGCGCTCGATGAGCTACATTCGGCGGGCGCGTAATTATTATATTTTCTGAACGTACACTGAACAGAATGTTTCTATACTTGCAGACAAGCCCGTAATGCGGCCACACCGGCGTTTGCAGTTTGCACCTGGTGGGACCTACGGTGGCAAAAAATCACCGTTCAATATCGCCGCCTACACTCATTTTAAAATTGGCGACACGTTCATGAGGATGAACGTACGATTAGCCAATTCGTCGGATATTTTGAGAGCTTTTTTTGGAATCCTTTTAGTAATTTTTCAAAATTGTTACAATAAGTTTCAAAATTTTTCAGAATTTCTATAATTGTACACCTTTTTAAAAAATTTCGTAAATTTTTTTATATGAATTGGAACACTTTTCAAAAGATAAAATCAAGATAGAATTCCTCGTATATGTGCGAATTCTGGAATATTCTAAGATTTCTTATTTTATCATTTTCTGTAGCAAACTTGATAAATTCAAAAACGTTTAGGATATTTTTTTTGACCTTTATAAATTTAAAATATGAAAAATTATTAAAAATATTACGAGATCTTTAAGCCCTTGTACACTAGCGTCATCTGCATCTGTTTTCCAAATGATGAACTACGTAGTCACATCGTTCTGAACTTAGCCGATATGTCAGCGAGTTATACAGTCTAAAGATATTTAATATAAATTATCCAAATGTTTTATTAAACATAATTAAATATTAAAACATAATTCAAAACACAAGAAAATAAATAGAATAATAATGAGGCCTAATCAAAATTTTGTTTTATTGTCAAGCGTGGAGCACAGACTCTTGCATAACACATAGCACGTAATGCATAAGAAATGTATCAATCAAATGTATCAATCCTTTATTTCCTTCCTTTCCATGAAATAAAGAACTCTGATTAATTCAATTTCTTATACCTCATGTGTTATACGTTATACAACAGTCTGTGCTCCTCCGCTTATGCGTGTTAAACGTGGCGGTTTTGCTTTGCATATTATGTTAGACACATTTTGAAAGAAATGAAACTGGTATGATATCAATAAGTAAAAAATACGTTGTATCTTCGATTTTATATATATATATATATATATA
>NW_017305429.1:244165-246026 GCF_001594115.1 Trachymyrmex septentrionalis
TATAATGGACCTAAAAAAATCTTTTTAAAAAAAGAAAAAAAATTTACGTCGAAATTTACGTGCTTAAAAAAAGGTGTTGAATATATTCTTCTTAATCAAAAACGGATATGAAATAAATATAATTAGTCAATAAAGTATTTCACGCAAGAGAAATAAGATAAACTAAAAGTAACTAATAAAAAACGGATAAATGTATACAAAAAAATCACGTGAAAATAAATTGCTTGAATATTGAATAGAAAAAGAAGAATAAAAATTGAAAGGGCCACCCACATTCTATAAAATCTGCAGAATTTTATACAAAGAATTAAAAATGATAATATAATATTTATTTAATATTATTTTTTAATTAAATGCATTTCTTAAATGATATATTGCTAGTTTTGGAAAGAAACTTTTTTCGTAGGAGCAGCATACGTATAAGTATCTATTATTGCATTAATAAGGAATAACATTTTTCAATTGTATAAAAAATAATTTGCTTTTCTGGTCAGTAATTTAATATTAATTTTTTTTTCAAAAAAATGGGTATATAATCTGAAAATAAATAAATAAAATGTTTTTAACAAGAAAGTATTAGACATAGATTAATTTATCATCGATTGTCCATATGTGACTGTCAAAGTTCTGAAGCAGTTCTATTAAACGATCGTATAGTAGGGTTTTAACATCAATGGCCCATAAAAAATCCAAATGGGTAAACAATTTATATTGATTTTCCTCCAACAGAATTACATTCGGCAGGTGTCTATATGTTTCGAGGACATTCTGGAAACAAAATATGGAAGACTATGAAATTAGTATGTTATTCCGAGTGAACATCGGACAGTGATAGTTTAAAACCCACTTTATTATAAAAAAAAACCATAGAAACAAACAAAATTTACTTTAAAGATAAAAAAAATGACACTTTAAGATAATGTAGACAAAACTAGCAAAATTAAATTTCTTTAACCGCAATACCAGTCAATATGGCTAAAATCGTTGTTTTTTGCTGCTCCGAATTTTTCGGAAATGTGATGTAATAGAATTTTTCTGAGCACGGATTCAAATCCAGCAGCTAAAAATCTTCGAAAAATAACACTTCACACATGCCAAAGACAAAAAGAAATCATATTTTATCGGACAGTGTAATATGAAAAGAAAATTATGCGCTTCAATCTTTTAGAATTTCAAAGTAATCTAAATTATTTATAAAGAAAAAAATATTTTTAATTCCACGGTTTTTTATAAGATACTAGTTAATCGAATATTAGTTAATTGTGAGATAATATACTAGTTTAAATTAAAATCTTTCCTTTACTTGTTTTCTTGGCCTATCTACTCAGTTAATTTTTATATAAATTAATTGTATAAAAGTAGCTTGTGCACAAAATAAATAAATTTCTTGCTATAAATATACTATGCATATAGAGTGGCCTCAAATTCAGACATTCCAGAGAGACTGCAAGGTTTTATAGGAAATTTAATTTCAAACAAATAGTTTCCTATAAACATAGGTCAAAAGATACAAGTTATCGCCTCTGAAATCACGATTATTTTATACATTTTTACAAATATCATAGAATCAGTGCGCCATGATAAAGTAAATGGCAAGGTTCATGAAACGTTGGGATTAACAAATAATGAATAAAAACACGGGAATAACCTGCAAACTTTCTGGTATCTTTGAAAATAATACCAGTAAAAGTCTAAAAAAGCAATATCATGGAATGTATGCGTTTTTAAAAAAGAAGGTACCGAAAAGAAGTTGTAGACAATTAAATTTTCTATAAAATATCTCAAAGTCTGATTGTATGAAACGTTCAGAACCATCTTGTATTAATAATGCATATATATATATATATATATATATATATAT
>NW_017305429.1:246370-258187 GCF_001594115.1 Trachymyrmex septentrionalis
TAACTAATAAATCAACTGTTATAATAATTTCATTAAAATAAAATTATATCGATATTATTAAATTATTAAATTATTATACCATTTATTATATTATTAATAAACGAAATAAATAAGAATAAAAACTGATAATATTAAATAACATTTCAGGTGCACTTTTCTTTCTTTATAAATAACACAATATGACAAAAATCGATTTTTTTTCCTCCTATAAAAAATTCAAAGAGATTCTGAAAGCAGATGTTAGAAAAGTATACCCATGTCTCAATATTGACTTATTTCGACATTGTTGCGACATAAACAAAGCGATGCATCGAAAATTTTCTGAACAATAAAAAAAAATTACAAAAAATTGTTGCTGAAATGATTTCGGCTTTTCATGCAATGGAAGTTAACATGTCGCTTAAAAGACATTTTCTTCACAATCATTTGGTTTTTTTCCACCAAATTTAGGTGAATTCAGTGAACATGGTGAACGCTTTCACCAAGATATTGCGGTCATTGAGAAACGCTTCAAGGGAAAAGACATCAGACACATGCTTGGTGAATACTGTTAGTTTATTATTCGTGATACGAAACCGGAATCACACAAATGGCAAATTAAACGATCAACATTTTTATAATAATTAGAATTATAATTGTATTATTACTATTATTATACAAAAATTTGAAAATATGTGAAAAAAAATAATTCTCAATTGTTTTTTTTTTTTTATTCGGACTTATCGCATAATTTTACATGCAAAAACGTCAGTTATATTTCTTTTAAAAAATTATTATATAATTTAAAACAATCGTAAAAAGCCAGTATAAAGTAAATACGATAAATGGTAGCATATAAAACGTTAACGACTTGATCTGATATAAAACGTCGAGGTACGGGTATTTTTTTTTACATCTACTTTCAAAATCTCTTTGATTTTTTTACAAGAGGAAATGTGTGTTGTACTGTGTAATATAATAGTTCTCCTTTTTATATATATATTTGGGGAAGAGAAATACTCACTTGTAATCATATTTTGGACATAATGTTCGAATGTTCGCACGGAAGCGCCGTTTGGATAATTCGATAATATTTCCGGTAATGCCGTCTGCAATGAGAGGCTTCATTAAAAATAATTTTGATTTATTATACGTAAAAATATAGAAACTTTATTTTGTAATTTTTATAGTTTTTAAAAAAAGCAGTGTTACAAATTTGCAAAATCTAAATTGGAAATGTACCTACAGTGTTAAATTGCGCTGGATCAGATCCAGCGATTAGAAATATTATTGCAACGCAGACAGTCTGAGTGATTGCCTTATCTGTACACAATGTTCTTCCTAACGTGATACTTGTTGATGATAATGAGGCCACTTCATATATTTCATTAGAATAAAGAAATTTCTAAACAAAAATGAAATACGTAAATATTGAATTGTGATGGAAACTATATAATATAATATAAAAAATAAACGTAATATTATAATAATTATATATTAATTTCTACAAAATGTAGAATGATAAAATAATATTTTAATGAAAGTCAACACATATATAAAATGCACAAACTATGTAGTTGAGATCAGAGATGAAAGTAACGGAATAAATGTAACTTTGGAAGTATAACTAAAACAAATAAACGAAATGAAACATGTTGACTTATGTAGTTGATTTCACTCTAGTGAACTTCAGTTATTCGCGAAACGTTAGATTGAACGGTTATTTGTATGTATAGTGCGTTTGTGGTGAAGAATCACATTAAATAATCTCTATTATTTATGAATCATTTAATAATCTTTATTATTTTTAATCTCTATTATTTTTAATCTCTATTATTTTTATAAATATTTTTAATTTTATTCACCTTTTGTTCACCTTTTAATTGTTTATTATTATTTTTCTTTTTTATCATTTATATATTGACATTAAAAAATTTATTTATGTTTAGTTTTTTTTTATATATGATACATTCCTAAATAAATCTGAAGAAATTCTAAGAACACTTTAAAAATAATACTTCAGTATTATTAAAAAAAGGATAAAAAGCAAGAAAATAATTCAGTATATGGAATATCAGCAATGTGAGTGTTAAAAAAGGATTTTGCTTCGTTTATCTTACTTGTTAAAAAAATCAATTTCTTTTCTTTTTGTGTTTCAAAAATCTAGTGAAATTAAAATATGTTTGTAAGTTTTAAGTGTTAATTCAAATAGCACGCCTTCACACTCGTTTGCTTCTCTACTCTCTTGTCTTGTTTAAATAAATGATCACTTATTATAGTTAGAAATTTAATTTAATTTATATAATAGATTATTATTTAGAATATCTCTCTCACATATATACAGAGATTTTTAAATTGTTTGAATTTTATAAAAAATACCAAACATATAGAAGAAATTTAGAGATAAAATACATAATATTATAAAGAAAACATTTTAATTAATTATTTATTTGATATCCTGTACATAATTTTATTAAAAAATAATAAATTAAATGCCAATTTGAGCCAACACTGGTTATTAGTGTGTATTTTTATATTCAATTTGTATATTTATATACATTTATTCAAAGTGAATATTAAATATATACGTTTCGATCTACGGTCAAGGTCCTTTTCAGTACAAAAAAAATATATTAACAAAATTACATAATGATAGCGCATACGAGTATGAACTAATAACTTATAAAATGCGATAAAAACCGTGGTGATGATGCCCGAGTTAATCTTGATCATTAAATTATTAAGTAATAAAAAATTATTCTATATAATAAAATATATTATTATATGTATAATAAAAAATTTTTCTGTATACCATTTATTCTTAATATTTCCAAAAAAATCAGTATGCTCTTAAAAATTGTACCATTTTTACGTATGGCTTATAGAGACATAAATAAACTCAATAGATTTATCAAAGTTCAGAAAGATGTGCTACTTCAATCCAATCTTCTCAATCCAATGTAGTATATAAGATTGACTGTAAAGATTGTGATGCGTCGTATGTTGGACAGACAAGCAGATGCCTAAAAACACGCATAAATGAACATAGGAATCATATTAATAGAAACACAATCCAACATTCGGTTATCAACATCGGTTAGACTTATTTCATGAATTTGATTAGGATAACGTATATACATATTTTAGACAAAGAGCAAATTCTACATAAAAGATTGTTAACAGAGACGATACATATTAAAAAACAAAAACAAGACCTGAATTTACAAAACGATACACTTTTTCTTGAGCCATTATATAGATTTTTTTTCAGAGACGTAATGCTTCCACTCTATATCGTTTATACTTGATTATTTATTATTTATATTTTTATTTATTGCCTTTGTACATATTCTGTTGTCCACTGTTTCTCTCAATTTTTATTTTACATCTGTCTACCAAACAGTTATGTCGTGTCTAATATCTTTAAATTTTGTTTCATGTAAGTGAACTAAAGTTGGATTTTTACTGTTATTTATATTAATTTTTAATTTATTCACATTTATATTACACAGTAAATGGAACAATTTAATGGAACATGTACAACAAACCTTATAGAAACAATTCAATCTTGATAGTCGTGTAAGGTTTTCTTTTTTTTTTATACCATTTTTTGCGTATAATCTCATGTTAGCATTTTTAAAATTATTTTTAAACTTTTGGTCGGTTGTTTTAAAACAACCAAAAATCTTTTTCTTTTTAGTTAACTTAGTAATTTAATGACCAAGATTAACTCGGACATCACCACCACGGGTTTTCTCGCATTTTATAAATTATTGGTTTATACTTGTATGCGCTATCATTACGTAATTTTGTTAATATATTTTTTTTTGTACTGAAGAGGATCTTGACCGTAGGTCGAAACGTATATGTTTAATATTCACTTTGAATAAATGTATGAAAATATACAAATTGAATATAAAAATATAGACTAATAACCAGTGTTGGCTCAATTTGGCATTTGATTTATTATTTTTTAGAATTTTCTTTAAAGCCTATTGATTTTATTGTTTATAATTTATTAATCATCACTTTATAAATAATATATTAAATAAAATAAAGTTGCGATAAAAAGTTGTTCTTCTATTAAGATTATTAGGATAATAAGAAAGATAATGTTAATACAAAAATATATATAAAATATAATTTTCTTTTTATTAAAATACGATTGATGTCTGAATCTTACCATAATCTTTGGTATTTTATTAAAAATATTTTCCGGTAAAGGAATTCTTTCTTTCCAAATAGCAATCGGAGCAAGGCAGATTCCCAATTTTATTTTTGCATTGTATTCGGGTTTCATAGATAGTAAAATGAATAACGTGGTAGTTCCCATCGAGTGACCGATGTAGTGTAGAGTTTGTTGTTTTGTGTAACTAAGTACGTAATCAATCATAGCTGGCAGGTCTCTCGTTCCCATCTCGTGATAACTGGACAATAAAAAGTTAATTCTATTTTGTTTTTTATTATTTTTTTAATGCTGCAAAACCATTGAATATTCCTTATGAACTTTTTAACTCAATCAGGATCGATTTTTTTTTTTAACGAGAATGTCGAAATATACAGTGTGTCATAAAATTATGGTGGCTATTATTTTTAAAGAATCAGTTAGACATTAAACAAATTTAAATATTTTTTAAAATAATTAACCATAGTTTTTTTTAATTGTACATTTTTTGTTTGTTTATGTAAACAATATTTAATTTGCCTTTGAATAATGTTCTGGTTTCATTTTTTAACTTGTTTTTTAAATTATAGCATTTTAAACCCCACAATTATTTTATTTACACTGTATAAATACACTTGTGCACAGTATTACAAATTTTCATATATTTTATTAATGAAAAATTGATTTTTTTTTTAATTTAACGTTCTAGATAAAATATGTTAAATTAAATAAAATTTAAGAAATATAAAAGAAAAAAAATATATGTAAATGATTAAAATTATTAAAATATCGAAAAGAAAGTAAAAATATTTCTTTAGATAACACTTGTAAAATTTTACCTAAATTGCCAAAATTCCTTATTTTTTGGAGATATTTTTATATGTGATCTGCAATAAGAAGTTCCTCTGAAATTTCCAAGCCATACGTCGTATCCATTATCAACCAATAAGAACGCTACAATATAAAAATTTAAATTAGTTTTCTTATTATATTATCGCGTTAACTATTAATAGTCATTATATCAGATAAAAATTCCTTCCCTCCTTATCATATATTTATCCTGATAATGTTCTATTTGAAATTTTTAAAGTGTATTATGTTTTTTTTTTCAAATATATAAGATATTTTGTTGTTTAAAACATTTCGTTGTTTTAACAAAAAACTTTAAATTATTAAAAAATTTTTAATTTGATTAAAAAAGTAAACTAAAAGATTGATTTAATAAGATCATCTTTTATCAATTTAATATAATAAATATATTTTTAAATCGTTTGATGTTATATAAATTGATAAATTTTATATTTGGAGAAACAATTTTATTAAATCGATGATGCTGTTTTAAGACAAGATAACAAAACTGAAATAACAAAGTCAAAAAATAACAAAGTTTATTATTTATTAATTTTCTGAATTTAAAACAAATTTTATAAGATAATTTATAAATTAACAAGATTCCTATAATAAAGTTAATCTATTTACTTGCTTAAATTTGTTAACTTTTTTTGTTAATTAAGCTTTTTGTTTCTTGAAACTTTATTATTTTTTATTATTTTGTCTCTGTAAGATAATCTCTTGATCTATATTTCGCATAATAAATATTTGTCAAGACTTTCACTTGAGTTGTTTTATTGTCCTCCTTATAAGTTCTCAAAGACAAGTAATGTCAAGGTAAACATGTTGAGTGTCTTCAATTTTAGCGTAAACTGGATAAGCAAACCTATACGCGCGCATGTATATGTGAGTGTACATGCAATTAACACATACTTATCGTGTTTAGAGTAATGGCTTTAGATATCGAAAATTTCACGGTTACATTAAGCATTTCGTGTTTACATTAGCAATATTTGTTCTTCTTTTAATTACTACATTTATCTATATAAAGTATATATTTAATTATTTCACTTTTTGATAAATTAAGGCTCACGAAGCATTAGAAGTCAGCGCTAATACTTGCGCAAATATAATCAATGAGAAAAATATTTATATATAAATAAAAATATAATTTAATAATTTCTGGACATTTCGGCTTTGTTTTGAGCAAATACATATATAAATAATCGACATTAAACAATTATATCGTGGTTTAATAAATCACAAAATACATCTCATGCTTTTTCCAAATGCCCATTGCATGGATCAAATAGTGACACGCGAACATCCTCAACATTAATCAATGTTGTGACACTGCAGTTTCATAGCTGTGGTGGTGGATTGACCATCTCAATGCTAAATCAAAAGAAGTGTTTTTCTTATATTAGAAACCGGATGGAATTTGTGATGTTACAAAAATTTTTTGCTCACCTCATAGACCAAGCAATCCGCATTTTACAATAGTTCGTCAATTAATAATACGAAGAATATAAAGAACAAAATGAATATTGCACCATTAGGCATTAAGTTTAAAAATTGATCGACAAAAAGCGCTGACTCTTAATGCCTCGTGAATCTTAATTTATAACTAAAAGAGTCCCTAAAATAGTTATTTCTTAAAATAATTATTTTTATTATTTATTGTTATTCATTTTTTGATATATTGACAGAAACAGAATTGTTTAAATCGTGCCGTGAAAGATTTCACACAAATTTAAAATGAATATTGGAAGTGAAATGTGAGGAATTCCGCTTGAAGTTATATTACTGATTTTTTTTTTGCTGATTTGCTTGAAGTTATATTGCTATTATGACAAAATTATTCGGAATTTGCTTAACATATCAGGTAATAATAACCAACACATATATGTATCACTCACCAAGGTCTTTCTCAGCACCGATCATTACCCAACAGTCAGATGAACATATAACACCATGTTGAAGAAACACAATTTCTTTTCTTTGGTAATCTTTAGACAGTGGACTTTTTAATATCCTATGTATTACCAAAATATAACCATCTTCCGTTATGACGTAATGTTCTTCGGTAGGGTAACCATATTTCTCTACCAATCCGGCCTGCATAAATATATCCCAGAGCGAAATAAAGGCAAAATTGTCGTTAATTTAAAACAATCGTTATGCAAGGGTTAATGCAGTAAAATATTTCTTAAAAAAAAAAAGATTTCTTTTATCTAAGTAATTAATCTTCTCTCTTAATGTATATATAATTGCACTATTATTTTTTGTAGTACATACGCATTAAGAGACAATTTCATACTTACAAAATCCAATGTAGTTACATTGTTCGTTGTTTGAATTTGTTCTGGCTTCCTTACTCTTATTATACCGGGATCTTTAGGAAACAGATAGTTAAATATTGCTTTCTGAGGAAATGCTAAGTTTTCCCACAGATTTAGTTTTGCTTCCAGTAACACTGCAGTAAGCATAAATATAATGAAAACAAGTTTTATGTCCATTCTCATTAAAGTGTCGATACCTGAAAATGTAAACTACAACTTGCAAGTGCCGACTATTATATTAGATATAAGTTTTATCCGGTTTTATGGCATCTGTCATTATGTGCAGTTCAGAAAACCTACAAATATAATTAGTATTAGTTTATTTATTAATTATTTAGCGTTAATTTTTCCTTAACATGAAGAATTTTATGAAATCAATTTAATTTTCAATTTTTTCATCTAGTAATTAATTATAATTTTGTTAGAGTTTGTAAAATTTGTTTAAAAAAAATTAATTTATTTAAATTTTAAGTTTAAACGTTTAGAAAATTTGTTTTAATAAATTACGTTAATAAAAACTTCAAGTAATATCCGAATATATTCTAATATTAAATCTTTTATTCCTATTTTTTTATAAATTCAGTAAAGAATTAATCATGAACGTTTTTGCAAGTATATATACATATACTAAATATATACAATATGTATATATATAAATATAAAATGTAAATTTAATTTATTATTAAACAAGTCACATATAAAGGATTATTTTAAACAATCTATTTAATAAAAAATTTTCATAATGAACTGGATTCCTAATCTGTATTTCGTAATCGTTGTTCAATTATGCGTGATATCGAAATTTTAATACTTTAAAACTGGAATTTGCGTGAATGTAAATGGCTCGAATATTGGGTAGAGAGGGCAAAAAATTGGAAGGTGAAGAATGGCCACTCAGATTCTGTACGTGAAAATTGCTACTACTAGACTGCAAATAACCGTCGTATGATATATAATTATGCATGGTTTCTAGATCGTTCATTTACTTTAAGACTGGTGATTAAAGTTGACAAATATAATTTGAATTAGAATGTAATCTCAATCTAATTTTTTTTAATAAAGCAAGCAAAAAAATTCTTTAAATTTATCACGATTTAAGTGAGTATTCTAATCTAAGACTAAAAAAAATTTGTGAGATATTTTTAAGTTGTACTATATATATTTTTAGGTTTAAAGTAGTCTCATCTACGATGAGATGTTAAGTCTTTGGGCTTTAAACTGTAAGAAATTGCACAATCAGAGTCGAATATGAAGGAAATAATCAGTTATGATTGATTAATTTCTTAAAGCTTTACGTTTTAAAATTTTGTTGTAAACGCCGCTTAATACTCTACAAATGCGCTTAAAAGCAATTATTTATTATCAAGCGTAAATTGAAAAAAAGTAAAAAATGTGAGTATTTATGTCTGAGAGCGCGTATTAACTTTTTTATTTTTCTGAGTTTATAACATTTACGAAACACATAATAAAAATTAAATGTAAAGGCAATAATTTATCTATTTTTGTCCTATTATTTTCGTAGACTTTGTCTTTATAGATTTTATAGTACATACATGCTTTCTAAGGTCTATGAATTTCCAGATAGTAACTTCTCTCAATTTATATTAAATTTCAAATTTTGTAGTTGTTGTCAACATTATAAATATTGTTAATAACCTAATTGATTTATATCACATTTTTGAAAATGTAATTTTTAGAAATGAGAATTTCCTTATATGTTTTGTTACTTACGTAATTGTCATTTATATTAATGTACTCACCAGTATATTTAATAGAAATAGCTTAAATTAAGTCGAGTCGAAAGTTAGAAAGGTGGCAGCAATAAATTATTTCATCTTTAAACGCGAATTAATTTTACTAACGTCTAAAAACGTTAACTGTCACATGCGACGGATAAATCGAAACTGTGAGTAACAAATGTACTGCGCTTACATAAATAGAAACGTTGCGGTCTTACAACGATATCGGTGACTTCTCAAGGCCGCGTGTAATTTCGCGATACTGCACAAACTGGCATTCAAATCGCCTTTTATCGAGTTTAAGGTTCGACAAGTTTAAATATTTTAAATTATTAAATAATTTGCTGGAATCGACGTTAAAAATTAATTTTATAATTAGTTGTCGTATGTCGTATATATATTTATTATTTAATTTCATTTTACAATGCAAATCATTCGTTTGCCCCAAAACAACGACACCATTTTGCAGATAGTTGCAGCGATTGGGTTCGTTAGAAAATAACATGCAAATTCTTAGAAGTTGTTGCAATCAAAGTCTGTAAAATGAATGAGGTAAAATGATAAAAGATATTGTCAGCCGTAAAAATCACAAAAAATCTTAGAAAATATTTCTAAAAAACACAATTAGATTTACCAGTCTTACTTTTTTTAAGAATACATGATGTATTCTTTATGAGATCGTAAAACTTCTAGTTATTAATTAAAATTTTATATTTATAAAACTATATTAATAAGAATTGTTAATAAAAAAGTTATGTTCTAGAAATCTTATTTCATTGAATACTTACATTTAATTTATAAAAAAGGTATATTTTCCCTTTCCTTCTTTCCACTTCTAGATTATATTTTTTTAAAAAGTATACTTATATACTCTTTTGTTGTGATTCAGATATGATAACTTTAAACGCGCAATAAAATCTGTAAAAGCGATTTGGTAAATAGCAAAATAGATGATGGTAAAAATAAAGTCTATTTAGTAAATAATTAGCTTATGCTAATTAAATAAACTTATAGTAAGTGATTGAGTTATGAAAAATTATGCTATTGCTTATGTGTAAATGCTGCGGCGCTAATGCTATTTTGCTAAGGATTCAGTTAATTGTATTGAACATAAACTGCTAACTATTTAAAATATTTCATAATTTTGTTAATTGTGTAAGTAATGAAGTTGAGAAAAGAACGGGAAAAAAATGACATCCGCAATGAATGAGGGAACAAATTGAAAAGTGATCGAAAGACGTATAAGTCCTACATAAATCTATTTTGAAAAAAGTTATAGTTCGATAATGATTGCCCATGATTGGTCACTATCATCCAGATTAGAATGCATTTCCTTAAACCAATCTAGATATACTCCCAAATAAAACACAGAGTCATAATTAATGACGTTTAATTCTGTTCGATGGGTTTGCAATCATATGACATCTACTCTGATTAGAGTTATTTAACAATTTTTTTGCCCTCCAATCTGAGTTGAATTAATGACGTTTCGTGCTCTTCTATGGTAGAGCGTGTAATATCAACCAATAGCAAAGCTTTTCCAATCTAGGTTGGTGCAAATCTGGTCGGGCCGAAAACGTTATAAGTCGTAACATAATATAAGTCATCGTGGTGTTATTTGTCACTTAAAAGTAAATTTATACATCATAAAAATATCATCATAATGTTATATATAAGTTTACTTTTTTATGATGTATTATGATTTTCATGTTCTACTTCAGCTATTCTCTGACTCTTTAAGGCGAGGCGAGTATTTCTGTCTAGATTTGCAAGTGTTGGTGGGTAATATTAAAAAGAGGAGCAATCAGATATACATACGTGCTATTATCCGATATGGAAACAAAGTTGGAGCGAAAAAAGACCGAATTAAAAGTATACACAATCACTCTCATGAGAAGCTGGACCTGTCCTTCGGAGCTATTAACTAGGTGTATTTAGGAAGAACGCTCTAAGTGATCGATGAGGTCGCATCTTCAACGTTTACAACACTTTTTTCTGTAAATCGCTGATTTATCGTCTTAAAATTCAAAATAATTTTAAAACCTGACATGATAAGGTTTAACGACATTATTTTTTGTGATAAAAAAATCTATATAAAACTACTCTGATTAGAGTTATTTAATAATTTTTTTGGCCTGGCCCCTAATTAATCAGCAGTAGAAATTGAAACAAAAAAGTGTTTATTTATTATAATGAATTTATAAAATTTAACAAAACAAAATAAATTATAAATATTGATTGTACATCAATATTTGAAAATATTTACAAATGTTCATATTACAATTAAAGATATCAGAGTTCGGTCTTATATTTATTAAATAAATTTATTTAAAATATATATTTTAAATTAAAAAAAAATAAAACGTTATTTAATATTTATTATTTTAAATAACTTCTTCTGACTTATTTCTTACTTAATATTTTAAATAAGTTCTTGGAACTTATTATATTTTTTATTTTAAATAAGTTGTATCAGTTTTTTATCGATTTTGTATTTTAATTTTCTGGAACCTATTTTATATTTTTTATTTTAAATAAATTATATTAGTGTTGTTGCGCCAAATTGATGGATCACAGGAAGAAGAATAAGACACTCGAAAACTGTTCGGTGAATACGCACGCCCTTTATTCGGCAACGCAATCCGCTGACTCTCACTGCAAACTATAACCTCGCCTAGTCTCGCTTTGTTCGCGTATCGCGGCGCACGGCACAATGAGCGCGAACGGGGGGAAACAAAGACTAGAGCTAACGGCCGAACAC
>NW_017305429.1:258287-265213 GCF_001594115.1 Trachymyrmex septentrionalis
AAACGCTTCCACGATGCCTTGCACGCGGATTACGCGTGTCTCTTGGACGCAAAATAAATTTCCACAATTAGTTATATTACCGATCCGTCAGTAAAAGTGACGGTGAATAGTTTAATTATAGTATTATATATTCATGATAAAGTATAGAATATGTGTGTAATTTAAACTTAAAATATAAAATAAGAAATATGTACTTTAAATAAATGTTTCAAATAATAAATACAAGATATACTCCACATATGTTATCATAAATATACTATAATTGAACTATTCACTTTCATACATATAGTATATTTATGATAAAGTATAGCATATGTGGAATACAAGATATACTCCTTAATAAGCCTTGACTTATTAAAAATCATTAAAATATCTTTATAATAATAGTCGATTATATATTGTGTTAATAATATTAAATATCAGAATTTTATACAAAAAATTAAAAAATATAATACAATATTTAATTAATATTATCTTTTACTCAAATATGTACATGTCTCAATTAATGTGTTGCTAGTCTTAGAAAAAAACTTTTTTGTTATCAGCGGCCCATTCTCATGAATATGTAAACAATAATACTTTTTTAGTACATTTGTTTAAAAAAAAAAGAGAGTTTGAAGCGTTTTCTGACCAGTAATTGAATATTAGTTTTTCTATCAAAAGTATATTCAATATATAATAAAAAAATATATATATATATATAAATATTACATAATAAAAAACATATATAAATAACTGTTTTTAACAAGAAAATATTAGAAATAGATAAATTCATCATCAATTGTTCGCTCCTGATTGTCAAATCCTTGAAGTAGTTTTATTAAACGATCATATAATAGAGTTTTAGCATCGATGGCCCATAAACAATCTAAATGGGTTAATAATTTATATGGATTTTCCTCCAGCAGGATAACGTTTGGCAGCTGCTTGTATATCTCAAGGACATTCTAAGAACAAAAATATAGAAAGACAATAAAATTTGTAATATAATCAATATTGTTATGGTTATAATGAACAATATTAAATTAGTAATAACTAATAATAATTTAAGAAATCTAAACAATTACTTCTTAAATACTATTTTCATATACATAACATAAATAATAATGTTAGCTCAAAGAATGAGAGAGAAGTAAGAAAAATAGAAAAGAGGAAGAGAAAAAAAAGGAGAGAGAAAAATAGAAGTAAAAAAAGGGAAATGTAATCTGTTGTAATCGATCTCAAACATACTTAATTTTTACAAAATGGCACACGTCTAAATTTAAAATGTATAATTTTTTATAAAAAATTGTTCCTCTTTAATTGTGCCCATAAAATAATATCTTACATAGAAATGATAAAAGTGTCTTTACCGATTTTGGAGCAAGCAAATCGTTAACGGAATAATATAAAGCCAAGGGCGCAGTAACTTTTTTTAAATCGTACATTATGGGCATCATTTGTCCATATTTCTTGTAATTGTCAAAATATCCGTTGTCATAGGCTTGAAATTTCTCTGTAATAATCAATATTAATTATTTACATAAATATAAAACTGAAGAGTATCTCAAATTTTAATTTTTTTAGGTAAACATAAAATATTATGTGATCGTAAGCAACATGCTTAAAAGAACTACTACTTTAACTTTTATTTATATTATTAATAAAAGTATTATAATACAAAAATAAAAATTTTCATTACATTTGAATTACGTTTTAAAGCAATTAAATCAATTACTTTATAATTAACATAGTTTATATTATAATATTATATGTTTGAAGGAAAGAGGAATACTCACCAGTAATGATATTTTGATAAAAATGATGTATTGTTTGCAAGGAAACGCCGGCCGGGTAATACGAGAATATTTCCGGTAATATCGTCTGCAATGAATGGTTTAATTAAAAATAATTTTGATTTGTTGTATATTAGAGTATAAACACTTGATTTTATAATTTTTATTAAAAGCTCTAACAGCAATGTTGCAATTAACAAAATCGTGCTAAGTTAAAGACGTATAATATACAGTATTAAGTTGCGGTGTATCGGATCCAGAGATTAAAAATATCATTGCAATGCAGACAGCCTGAGTAATTGCTTTATCTGTACACAATGTTCTTCCAATCCTAATACTCGTTGATGATAAGGAGGCTATCTCATATATTTCATTAGATTCAAGAAATTCCTAATAAACAAAAATAAACGTAAATATAAGAAAATGTAAACGTACCCTGATTCGCTAAATTTCGCTGAAATTATTGCACGTTTTGAAACATTTTTCGGCAAAATTTTAACATTTTAGAAAAATTTCAGTTTAATTTCAGCGATTTTTAACTGAAAAATTTATTTTTAGCAAAATTTCAACAAAATTAAAAAAAAATTCAGCAAAATTTTAACAAAATTTCGAAATAATTTCAGTTCAATTTCAACGATTTTTCAGATATGTTAGTTGAAAAATTTACTTTTAGTTTAAATTTTTGCAAATTTTCAGCAATTGTCCCAAAACATGGAATAATCTTAGCGAAATTTTTTTCACCAGGGCAGAATTGTATTTAAAACGCGGGATATAATACAGCTGATTGACGTTTGAAATATTTCTGGAGCAATTTTTTAAAAACGATTTATCTTGTTTCTAGTTTTACACAAAATAACTTTTAAATATCGTGTCAAATTTCAACCAATTGTTTGTATAGTCAATATGATTACTTTATTGAACATTTGAAACTCTTTTTAACAATACAGAATTATGTACAATATTTACAAAAAAAATTTCATAAAAGAATACTAAACGTTTACTGAACAAATTTGAGATAAAAAAATTTGTACAGTTGTATTTGTATAATATCATGATCAATTATTTAATATAGCAAATATTCTCCTAATTATTAGGATAAAATTAATACATATAACTTATATCAAAAATATACTTATATCAAATATATCTTCGTTTTTTCTCAAAATATGATTTTAATATCTCTTTACCAGAATCTTTGGCATTTTCCTACGAAAATATGTTCCAAAAAAGGAGATACTTCTTTCCATATGGCAACCGGGGCAAGACAGATTCCCAGTTTTATTTTTGCATTGTATTCGGGTCTCATGGATAGTAAAGTAAATAAAGTGGTAGTTCCCATCGAATGACCGATGTAGTGCATAGTTTTTTGTTTTGTGTAACTAAGTATATAATCAATCATAGCTGGTAGATCTCTTGTTCCTATTTCGTGATAGCTGAACAATGAAATTAAATTTTTTTTTCTCTTTTATTATATTATATTTTAATTTTAGCACTAAATATTTGTTATAAATTTTTTAATATCATAATTAAAATTGAGTTTTTCTTAATTTAAAACATGTAATAAATCAAATATTACGAGAGTCTTGATTTTTTTTATTAAAATAATTTATTTTAATTAAAAATTTTAAGAGAAATCTCTCTAGTTTAAGTTAAATAAATTATTTTAAAGAAATATTTCGACTTTCTGTTATTTTAACCATTTTTATCTTTATACATTCATCTTATGTTAATTAATTTAAACCAGATTTCTTATAAAATTTTTATAGTAATTGAAATCAATGTTTTCTTAATAAAAAATATATAAAGGTATATAAAACTGTGGAAAAATGCATTATATGCTTCAATATTTTTGTTAAGAAAAAATTAATCAAATTGAATTTAAAAACTTGATAATTGCAAAATAAAGTTTTACCTAAATTGCCAAAATTCCTTATTTTGTGGAGATAATTTTATATGTGATCGGCAATAAGCATTTCCCCTGAAATTTCCGACCCATACGTCATATCCTTTATCAGCTAATAAAAATGCTGGAATACAAGATAATGGTACATAATTAGTTCTCTTATGTTATTCAGATTATTATTAATAATCAAATTGTTAACAAAAATAATTGCGTTCCTCTTTGTAAAAACATATATTTATTATGATAATGTTCTATTAGACATTTTTTATTTATTCTAGTTAATATTTTCTGTTCTTTCAAAGTATAAGATGTTATCTACAATATTTTGTTGTCCTAACAAAAGATTCTTCAAAATAATTATTTAGATTAAGAAAAATAGAATATAGAATTGTCTTATAAAATCTCTTGTCAATGTAATAAATACACTATTATTAAGCATGAAATAATAAATTTTATGGTATGACAAATTTTAGAAAATAATTAGATGATTTAAACAATTTCATTATTGCTGCTTTGTTAAGATGTAACAAATGCTTTTAATTTTTTCAATTTAAAATAAAACATAGTTAAATTTTATTAGATAATATAATAAGATATCTCAAATAAAATTAATCTAATCAAATTTGCTAAATTTTTTACTTCTTAAATTTCAATTGTTTACTACTATGTTGTAACTTCAATTGTTTCTATTCTCTTGATCTGATTTGTTAAAATAAATATTCGCCAAAACTCACTACTGTTGTTCTACTATTCCCATTATAAGTTCTTGAAGTCTAATAAAGTCAAGGTGAACATATCGGTTAATCATCAATTTCAGTTTCAACTGGATACTCGCCCGAGCGCGCGCGCGTGTGTGGTGTGTGTGAATGTAACATGTAGTTATCCCATATCATATATCCAGAACTGCGACTTCAAATTGAAAATTCCATGGTTTTTGCTCTTAGTGATATTTGTAATTCTTTTAATTTCTATACCAATCTATATAATGTATATATTTATAATAATTCCATTTGTCGTATCCATAATAATAGAATTTCTTTATGTTTTGCAAAAGATTTTATACAGACTTTGGATGAATAGAAAATGAAAAGTTCTAATTCTTAAAACTGGAAAAAGATGAAGAGTTAGTTAAATCGAGATTAAAATTAAACTACATTGATAAAAACGGGCATCATTCGATTAATATGTAATAATGACTAGTATATAATGTATTGACGTATATAATGTACTCACCAAGATCTTTGCCAGCACCGATTAATATCCAGGAATCAGATGTGGACAGAATACCATGTTGAAGAAATACAACTTTTCTACTTCCTTGACCTTTAAATAAAGGATTTCCCAATATTCTATGTAGCACCAAGATGTAACCATCTTCTGTTATGACATAATGTTCCTCGGCGGAATAACCGTTTTTCTCTACTAAACCAATCTGCGTAGACATATTGAATGTTAAAGAATGATTCAAGACTTTTCAATAATCTTTTGTAATATTTACACATAATATTTTACGTAACATAAAAAAATATTTATTAATGCAAGGCGACAATATTTTGTACAAAATTGCATGCAATTAATGCATTATTAAAATAAAAATAGTTATAGAAATTTTTTTTCTGTCATAAAAATTAATTTTTTAAGTAATTAATATTTCAATGTTTTACATTTACTTTTTTATTCAGTTTAGTGAATATAATTAATCCTGTAACAATCTCGAAATCTTTTCAAAGCGTTCTATATATTATAATGCAATGGAGATGTTTCTTATTTCATAAACAATGTTTTATTAAAATTTTTGATTGCTTGAATAAAAATACCTCGATAATTGTATTGCTACTACTTAGTTATTATTCACTAATAACTAAGCAAATTGTTTTTTTATATACAAAGTTTATTTCATTTTAATAATTAAAATTTTAATGGTTTATCTCGCGATATTATTTTTTGAGTGTGTATTTTTACGACAAAAGATGATCTTGCACTTACAAAATCCAATGTAGTTACATTGTTCACTCCAGTTTTAATTTCTTCTGGTTTCCTCACTCTTACTACACCGTAATCCTTAGAAAATAGATAGTTGAATATTGCTTTTCGAGAGAATACTAAATTTCCCCAGAAGTTTAGTTTTGCTTCCAGTAATACTACAGTAAGTATAAGTATGAAAGAAACAAGTTTCATGCTCATTTTTATTGTAATGTCGATGAAATTGTAAACTATAACTCGCAAATATCACTATAATATTAGATATAAATTTTGACATCTGTCTTCATTTGCATTGCAAGAAACCTACAAATATATTTGATATTAGTTTATTCATTAATTGTTTAGCGTTGATTTTTCTTAACATAAATATAAAAAAATTCATTAAACATAAAAATAATTTTTATTTTCAATTTTTGAAAATTAAATCAAATATCTACTAAATAAACTAAATATAATTTCATTAGAATTTATAAAATTTATCAAAATTGTTAAAAAAAAATTACAAAGTTTTGTTATCTGTTCGAGTAATACTTACTTAGTAAAAAATAAAAATTCACACAACAGCTTATTATAAACAGCTTATTATATAGTAATAACCTTTAATTGAAATTTTGGTATGTTATTAAATTTTTATTATTTTTATTTTTTCACATATTTCCTTAAAAATTTATTAATTAATTTCAAACATTTTTTATAAATATTTATCTACATATTACATTTGTCATGGCTTATTAAATAAGTCGTAATTAGGGAATTGATTTAAGTGACCGATTTTTTAATTAAAAAAAGTAATGTTTTTACGATCGACTGGATTCTTAACCCATATTTCCTAATCATGATTTGGTTATACGTGGTTTGGAAGTTTTAATGTGCAGAACAAGAATTTGCGCGACGGTAATTACTTGAATATCAGGATGGAGAGGGCAGAAAGAAGGGGCTATATTCTATCTGTGAAAATTGCTAGTGCTAGACACTGCAATCAACCATAGTATGGTACCTACATGATTATGCACGATTTCTAAAGTGTCCTAATAAGATTACTGGCTAATTAAAGAATTGACTAAAGAGATTTGAATTAGAATATGATTTTAATCTAAATTTTTAAATAAAAAAAGACATATTGCTCATCGATCATTAATTAAAGTCAATTATGATTATTTGGATCAAACAAGGTCAAGTTAATTTTTAGATTTGACTTTTCTTTAGAATTAATTGTTTTTATATGAATTGTTTTGTTACATCTCAATTTTTTGAATATCCTGAAT
>NW_017305430.1:0-2976 GCF_001594115.1 Trachymyrmex septentrionalis
CGTTCTAATTATTAAATATAAAAATAAACTAAATTATATATATATAATTTTGAATTTTATTGAATTTTCAGCCCTCTCCCCTAAAATTAAACTTAATTTCTTATAAAATTCTATACTTATACAAAGTGTGTAACGCGTTAATATTGTAATTAATTTTTGATATAAATTAATGTATTCTTCTTGTTCGATATGTCAGAATCCGAGCATCGTGACAGCATCTATGATGGACAGTTATTTACTATATCTTTCCATAGATCTCTCTTCATGGCATTGTGCGTGCAATAGCATATTGCAGAATTAATTAGCCTCCCTATTTGGTTAATATATCTGGAGGGGAATCGGGCCCTTTAGTTTCCTTCTTTTGATCTTACCCTGGACCATAAGCCTTTCAAGGGCGTCGTTTCCTCGTAGTATGATGTGGCCGAAATATTTTAATATAGTTTTATTGATGTTTACGTTTGGCCTTTCCTTGATACTGAGCTCTGTTAGAATTGATGCATTCATGCGTGCTGTCATACGTGGAAGACGTGGATATGACATTATTATATATTAAATAAAGAATTATAAAAAAAATGTAAATAACAGAAAATAAAAAAATGACAGAAATTAACAAAATAAAACTGTATATAATTTTATTGATGAAATGATCTTTACATACATATAATAATTACTAAATTATATTATAACACACTATATAAATGCCCTTTTATGTAACCATCACCAAATGTATAATATATGCTGTTATTGATATAAGTATATAAAATATATATATATATAATGTCACGAAACAGTTCTTAACCCCAAGGGTGATGAGCAGGTTTCTGTAAGCTCGCATGCTGGACTGCAGCTGCTATTGCGTTTTCTTTCGCAGCTATTATATCTTTTTCCTGTTTAGATTAAACAATGCACAAAAACATATTAAGAATAAATTGACGTCAGTAGCTTATAACAATTGATAACAAAAATGATAACAATTTTTAAGTAGCAACTTCATGTGATAATTAATATTATTAACAATATTCACGAAAATAACTGTTTTATTTTCTAGAGAAATATAATAAAAAGTTTTGAGATAATACTACCTTAGCTTCCTGCTCGCTCTGATTAATTTGCTTATCAACATCCTGCTTTCGCAATTCTGCGGCGGTGTTAGCTGCGTTTCTTTGGATTGCTGCAGCTGCAGCGGCTTCTCTTGCCGCTGCTACTCTTTGTGCTGCTGCCACAGTATCCTTTAGGGTTGCTAATCTCTGTTGCAATGCCACGAGCTGTCGAGCACTAGCTTTAGCTTCAGTCTCAGAATGTTGAGAAATTTCATGCGATCTGCATAAAATGGAAATGTTATAAATGCGCAACGCAAAAGAGATAGCCAATAAATATCATGTGGCGGTCTGCAGTAGAACATTAGATGTAATGACGAAAAACTAGAGTGACGTTAATTATTTGTATACCTCGCGGCAGCTTCTCTTGCCGCTGCTTCTTTTGCCAATGCAATTTTCTGCTGAATCAGCGCGGCTTGCTTCGCTTCCGCAACTTTATGCTGAGCTACGGCAACGTTGTTGTTTGCCTCCTTTGCTTGTTGAATCGCTTTTAAAACTTCGGGCGGATACGCGATGCTGGGCGTACCGGGCACCGGATCCTTCAACGCCTGTTACGTAAATTAATAGCGTATTTCACAAATTTTACATATGGTGTAAACCACAGACTTTTATATGACTTCTGTATGTATAAACCACAGACTTCTATAGAAGTCTGTGTGCATAGTACGCGCGGTGTAACACGAAGTGCGTAAAATAAATGTGCGTACCTGAAGTGCCACGTCGTGCGTAGCTTGAACTTCGACCTGTGCGAGCGCTACGTCCGGAGAGATCGGTGGATTCCAGGCCGAACTCGCAAAATTCGGGGCCCATGAAGGAGCGAAGGCTGGCACGAACCCAAAGAAATCAGGCGATCCAAAAAATGCCACTCCGCGCTTATTCTTCTTTGATTCCGATTTCAGCTCCACCACGGTCGCAATAGCGGACAGAAGCACGATCTGCAAATCAATGCTTAATTATTCTTATCGATGAAAATATAAGTTAGAAAAGGATTGTTCACTGTTTTTGTCTTAGATTCTGTGAAACTTTAGAATTCTTTTCAATATTTACACAATATAATAGAATTAAAGAATAAGCAGTTTCGCTAAAATATCAAAAAATGTAGCTAAATCTGAATATAATTTTTTGTTGGACTATCAAAATAATTATGTAGGACATTAAAACTAGTTGCTAGATGCCAAAACTTTGTGCAGTATTGCTTTCTACGTAATGGTTTTGATAATCAAATAAATTTATTTTCAGATCTCCATCTAACTAATTTTTATTTTAATAAAATTATTCTTTCCATGTGTTAATTTTGAAAATATAAATTTTTTATTTGTTACGATATAAGATATAAAAAATCTTATTCATAGAATTTGTAGATCTGATAAAATATACATAAAAATGTGCTTGAGTTTTAGTTACCGTTACGATGATCTTCATCTTGAGAAATATTGCTGATGATACTGAATTCTCCACTGGTGGGCCTCCGGTATATATACAACTCTGATACGAGGAAGAATGCTATAGCGCCTCCGGGATAATCATAGAATTAATTAAAATGGTCCGTACCATTAAAGGTGTCCGTAAAAGTCCATGTATCACAAACAGAATTATAGGCCTTTATTGTCTAATGACGATTTTCTGGAAGGCGTATGCTATACAATCACTGCACACGAATCCACTTATGTCTTAGAAATCGATAGACAAAGATCATATCTCGTCTTCGAACTTAGGAAGTAGTTAACTAGTGAGTACGTACCAAGTACTTCCGCTTTAACGTAGACAATTAAATTTAATAAATATTGAGAGGACATTCGATCTCTTGATGAGGGGATATTGTTTATACGTGTGTATAGTTTTATAATAATATATATATATATATATATATATATATATA
>NW_017305430.1:3371-6801 GCF_001594115.1 Trachymyrmex septentrionalis
AAAACAGAACAAAAACTTAATAAGTAATATATAGAATCTATATTGTGTTATTTTATAATATTACATAATAGATAATAAAAATAGGATGTAATAATAACGAACGTAAATGTGCATAATTCTTACTTTCTTCTAAGAAAGCTGCAGGGAAAAATTCAAATTTTCGTACACATGATGTCGAGATTTTACGAGGGAATTTGAGAATATGCACACGTAATATGTTTCTTAACTTAATATTTACTTAATTGTTCAAATTCCCGTCAGATCGCGAAAAATTTCTGCATTTGTGGGAGAACGCACTCGGCCGCTCAATATACTTGGTTCATAAAAAGAAATTCCGTCGCCAGAATCTGACAATTGTTTCACATTCGATCTAGGAATCGTTTTCTTAGATGAGTTTTTCTTCAATTTTTGATCATTCACAGAAGAATTCGTATACGGATCTTTGTCTTCGGAGTTGTGTTCGCTTTCAGTCTTGGGATTGTTAAATTTGTAATACTTAGCAGTACGAAGATAGTCATTTTTTTTCGGTGATTTCTTAGTGAATGAGAACTTCTCAGTTTTTGCGTGTTTAGAATATTTTTCAGTTTTAGGTTGTTTGTATCCAAAAAACTCCTGGTAGATCACTTTGGGCGACGTTTTAGTGGATATGTCAGAACCATAAGCGGTGCTGTCTCTATAATCCGTCTTTGGTACCTTACGATTTTTTCGGAAATTATGGGATTCTTGATTCTTCGACTCTTTGGATTGTTCTTGCTTTACGCGAGATTTATTTCTTTGTTGCCGTTTAGAAGAATCAATATAACTATCTATGTCTGGCACTTCTTTCACGTGCACATATTCTGTAATTAAAAATATTAATTTAATATTTCCATTATTGATTTACTTTAATTAAGAAAAATATAGTTTTATGTAAAAATCTCTATAGGTTAAAAATAACTTATTTTCTGCATACTTTGTGTGTTTATATAATATCATATTATCTAAAAGAGTTTATTATTTTAAAATTCTTTTCAATAGAATAGAAGATAAAGTTACTAAACGAAATTGTTCAACAATATACAATACATAACGCTTGTTGAAAAATTTTAGATAAAACTAATATAAATTCTAGACATGTACCAGAGGTATATGTTTGTCAGTTTCTATATACCTTCTTTCGGTAGCTCTTCTTTATAAGATTCTTCGAATTCTTGCTCAAAATCTTTTTGGTAGTATTTGGATCGTCTTGAAGGTTGCACTTCGGAAGAATCTTCATTGGCTTCCTTGCGTTTCTCCTGTTTACGGCTTTCTTCTTCCTCCTCTTCTTCCTCATCCTCCTCTCCGAACGAGTCATGCGATGGTTTTGAAGATTCAGTGTATTCACTATGATATTCTGATGGTGAATCTTCTTCTTCTTCTTCGTCGTCGTCTGATGAATAATTCTTATAGCTGGAAAATGGTTTATCCTCAAAATCATCGTCATCAGAGTACGTTCTATGCTTTCCAAATTTCTCGTCGTACTCTTTGAAAGGGTAAGACGTTGAAGGTTTGAAGTCACTTTCCGTTGGTGATGCTTTGAAATGTTTTCCTGGTTGACGTTCAACATCGTCCTCTTCGGAACTATCGTACTCCTTATCCGAATTTTGATATCCTAAAAATAATATTTCTAGTATAAATATTTTAAGCTTGTTTTATTATTTCAAATTAGAATTTAATAAAAACATTAGTTTATCATCTAAATAAAATATAATAAAATCTGCAGTATATGGATGTAAATAATTTTTAATAATTTAATATTCATTTTATAATTTTAGAAAAATTAAAAATGTGTACTTTTTAATATAATATATCACATAAATTAATATTTTAACTAAGTTCTTTTACTTTGAATACACAAATTAGAAGATAATACACACTTTCATCATCTCTAGTTTCGTCGTCATCATCAGGTTGGGGTGTATGTGGCTCTGGATTTTTCGTATTGATAATCTCAGCGTCATTCAGAATGCCTTGCGTTCCGACAGGAGGATGAGCGGTATTTTGTCGCACATTAACAGTCTGCACATTATCATTACGCTCCTTGTCAAAGTGCAATTGTGGTTGATTATAAAGGGATTCGTAATTGCCTTGCACTTTAGGAACGTTATTCGTAATAGGGTAAGCTTCTATACTGGCGCCTTTGTACTGCGGAAATTGCGGGCTACCATTGGCTGTCTGAATTGGTACAACTTGACCCTGGAAACTCGATAGAGGCGATGAAAACGGTGAAATGTTACTTGATTGAAGTGCTAAGTTCGATTTTGGCCCGGCTCCAAATTTAAATCCCACATCCGATTCGATTGGATAGTTCGAACTTAGTAAAAACGGTTGACTTTCGAAAGTGGGCACTTCTGAGAGATCTAAATTGCTTTGAAGTCGAATGATTGGGACCGAGATTTTTTTGCCGTTCATGTCTACAATGGCTTCATCTTTTTGCCTAGGGCTCTGGGTTTTTTTGTCCGATGACGGAGTAATGCTTGACGCGGTTGGAATGCTCGGTGCGTACACAGGCGCGTAATCGGTAATTTTTGGCAGTGGATAACTCATTTTATACACTGGCGCCTGGACAGTGAGAGAAGAAACGCCTTGGGGAATAAGCTTGCCAATATTGGCAAGCGGGGAATATTCGAAATCGGAAAAGCTGGATAGTTCAATTGGTTTTTCCTGATAGAACGCATTGTAGCTAGGCGAATAGATGCCCTGCAGTTTTTGATGTGACTGCGACACGATCGATTTGGACGCGTCTTCCTCGATGCTCCTTGCAGCTTTATAACCATCGGGATTATTTAACATATCAAAATACGGAGTCAACGAATTGCTCCGATGAGATTCTGTCTGGTGGATGGATGGAGCAACGTAGGAAAGCGGCCGCTTTGGCACGCTGCCATATGCATGGGAACCAGGTTCGTGATTTGTCCCGGTATTAGGCACTTTCTGAATAACTGATACCTTGACGTTTCCATAATGAGGCGATAATCTCAAGTTAATATCCTGAGGCGACGGGATTCTTGGTATAGTTTGAGTACCTCTTGATTGCTCTTGATTATTAGGGTTATTGTGGGTAAGACCTACGCGTTTCGATTTAGTAGACGTTGCTGACGTGACGGAAGCCCCAGTCGAAGTCACGATCTTTGTGGTGGAACATATCGCAGTAAAGAGAATGATGTTTACGATCTGGAACGTATTCAGCGCACACGCGCTTTAAATATCGAATTATATTTATATGTCAATAAAATTGGAAATATAATGTTGCAAAATAATTTGTTTGATTAATTTACGAAATTTAAGTTTAAGTTGATATTTGTAAATTATATGTGTAATGAAAACGGTTGAAAAACATGAAAAAAAAACGATGTTTTTCATGTTTTGCTAAAGTATCTAAAAATTTAACTAGATACAGATCTGAAAATAA
>NW_017305430.1:6901-15361 GCF_001594115.1 Trachymyrmex septentrionalis
GTAAATTATATGTGTAATGAAAACGATTGAAAAACATGAAAAAAAACGATGTTTTTCATATTTTGCTAAAGTATCTAAAAATTTAACTAGATATAGATCTGAAAATAATTTTGTTGGACCATCAAAATAATTAATATAAAATGATAGCCCAAAATAGTCGTTAAAACGCCCAAAATTTTTTACAACATTGTTCATTATATTTTAGCGTTCTACATAATTATTTAAATCTAATAAAATTATTTTTTTTAATCTGTATCTTATATCTAAATGTTTAGATAATTTGGGAAAATTATCCTTTTTAGAAATAAATGTAGCAAAGGTCTAGCATCGAAACTATTTTCAATAACCTAATCATAAATCAAAAATATTAATGACATTATTAATACACAATTATCACAAATATATGATAAAAATCGATTTCATCGCACAACATATCTATGAAATTAAATAAATCACTTTTGGAAGTAAATCACTGTGTTGTTATAATATTACGATACACATAAACGATCGACGTGTAGTAAACGTTATTTAAAATAATTGAGAAACTGAAAAAAGCACGTACCAACATGATACTCGTACAGTTCGGTACGAGTAGAAACCAAAGTTCGATGTTAACTGGTTGCGAACGACATTCTCTCATCTTTTATATTCGGCGTTTACTGATGCGAGACAACAGAATGGGTTGGACTTTCCTAAACTTTGTAAAAAGCGTATCGAGAAAAACCGAGTTAAATTACCTCGCTTCTCCCTGATCAGTGAAGCCATGATCGTAACTATTGATCTAGCTTTTTATTAATCTATACTTCTCTCTCTTTGTTATATTTATATATTATCCTCATGTAAATTATAATGCAACCAGAAATTAGACGAACAATTCTTCATACTAAATCTGCGGATGTGATTAAATTCAATTTCCTATTTGATATTGTTTAGTAAAACATGAATTAGTAATAACATATAACAGGAAATATTTATAATATAAGATATTTTGCTACATAGATTTAAATGGAAATGGAATAATAATATAACATTATTGTATAATTATATAGATATACATATTTCTAATGTTCATTGTATATCCTGTAGAGGTAATAATAACTGTATCATTTACCAGAATAATTATTTCTTTTATTGGCCATTATTCTGAGAAAACTTGCGTGAGTAACTAGCATAATAGTTTTATAAATTAACATAAATCCCAAACTAATTTTTGCCTAATTCTCAGGGTTTTCGAGAAAGTGGCTGTTGCACAATAAAAATGCTCCAATGGATTTATGTGTATAGGCTCCATTGAATGAATCTTAAAGCTAATGATTGTTACATACCGTGAGGTGAACGTCTCTTCCTTCTGGTTTTATGGTTGAATTATTATACCAATCAAGTGGAAAGAATGCAATTGTATATATATATTTTCGCCATATTGTTAATTTATATTTTGTAAATAATTAATTTTTATATGATTTTAATATTTGTTCTAAATGCAGTTACTAATTTCTGATTTCTAAATGTCGGTCATTTTGTTAATTAATTATTTAAAATATTAGGAAAAATTATAATTACATCTTTATACTTATTATACTTTATAGTTATAATGTAATATTTTTTTAAAAGTAAAAAAATATTTATAGCAATTTTTAATATTTTATAACATAAAACTTACAAATTATTATTTTAAATTAGAACAAGTATTTATTGAAATTATAATAATCATTTACGATTGTTATCACTTTTAAAAGACTTTTTTTTTATTATTTAACATTCTATTTAGAATAGATAGTGTTTAAAAGAACTTAAACTTTAAATGATAATAACAAATATATGACGGAAATAATATATTTATAAAAAATAAATTAATAATTTATTTACTTTACAAAAATACTGAACGTTTAATATTTTTAACTGATCGTTCTTTTTTTAATTTTATTGTTATATAAATAATTATAAAAATATAATAATGTCATAAATTATAAAGAAATATTTTCAGTTTTTAAAAAGAACAATTCTTTCTAGAGGATAAAACATTTTCATTAGTTCAATTTTATAACCAAGATTAAAATCTTAATACGACTTTGTCACAAAAAACTCGAAAAAAATTTCTATAAATATTAATGCAACCATGAAAACATTTTGTTTTTAGATTATTGATGTAAAAATTTGATATTCATCGTATTTTTATTGAAAACTACAATTTTTAAAATAGTTTTTGTAATTTTAAATATTGGAATTGAGTACATTTATTATTATTAGAAGATTATTTTATCTTAAAGAACATTTTATTAACGTGTTTATCACAAATATTATTATAATTATTATATTTTATTAACGTGTTTATCATGATTATTCAGATCATCAAAGATGAAAGATATTTTAAATAAATAACAGAAAACAATGTGTTTAAGTTAATTAGAGTATAATTATATTTGTTTTGTAAAATAAAACGTTATTATAATACATACCTTTTATAAAATTCTTTGCATTTTTTGTTGGTATAGAAAAAGTATTTAGTTATTGATCACGTCCTTGAATAGATGAAAGAGAAAAGAGAAAGTCGATAAGAAGAGGAAATAGTTATAAGTTAAACAGAATATAAAAGCTATACAAATTATAAGACGTATGTATTTCTTGTTTGATTTAATATGTATATACAGTATTTTTTTTCTGTATCTTACAATGATGACTGATGAATTTTCTTTCCCCTTGACCCGAACATTCCGTGCGAGCGCATACGATACTAACGATTAATTTTTCCGTATAAAACTTATTTATTGTAATTAAACACTTAGTGCAAACAGCACAGCGGCTCGATCTGGCCTTATGCTGCATTTGATAATGCGCAAAGCGGACGGGAAGTCGTCCGTTATCGCGAACAGGAGAGTAAACGTACATACTATTTAATTAATTAAAGTCCTTTCACGAGCAGATTTACACTGGAAAAAGAGTCTGATTGCATCAATTAAAATTCTGATTGAAAATGGACAAATCAAAATTTTTTATTTGAATTTATAGTTGTGTGTGAGATAATCAAAATTCTGATTAATGTGATTAGAATTTTTTGATTCGTCCATTTTCAATCAGAAATTTTTCTCAGTGTATAGATTTTATGCGCAGATCCACATCGCGTGATCGATGTCTTGCTTGTACTTTTGATTACAAATTTACGCGGTATCGTTTGCCGAATAGACATTCTCGTTGGCAACCAAAGTAGGCTGCGAAGCGATATTAGATTTGTCTATATAATCTCTGAAGGTATTAGCGTAGAACTGCTGCTGTAACCGACGCCTGTCTCTCTCGAAGAATTGCCTTAATTGATTCTTGTTGCGAAAATAGTTCTGCGCGCCTCTATTTGGCAACTGTTTGTTCTTCATTAACATGCCAAGAAGATTGTGCATTCTAGGGTGATTGATATCGTATTCTGTATTACTTTTTATTTCCCTTAAGATTTTACCGAGGCTTTCCGGTGTCGGCGTGGTGAATGTCGGATAAGAATCAAGAAACGACCGGTGCCTAGAATCGTAATCGAAGTTTTCAGTATCGAAATCTTTAGGCGGCTTACGTGCGTAAGCATGCGGTCCATCCAGATACATTTCTACATTACTAGCAGATGTTTCTAGTCCATTGGATCCTTTATTTGACCTCCATTTCCTTGGGCCATTCTTAAATCTCGATCCAGGTCGTTTTTTCTTCATCTGCTTATCGTGGAAGGGAACTTTTGAACGAAATGCGTCCGGTCTGGGTGGCGTAAGAAATTTCAAGTAGCTATCGTCATTGAAATCATAGTTGGAACTTGCAGCAAAGTTTGTATCTTCTAATTTAGGTTTACGACCAGGTTTAACGGCGCCATGATAGATGTGTATTGGTCCCGCGGGTCGTGTCTTTAGCAAATGTTCCAAAGTCTCCAATAGAGGATCCAATTTTTTTTTACCGTCTGAAGAGTTGGGTACGTCACTTGTGTGTATGTTGTTCTCACTCTGATGCGCTTCAAGAATGTCTCTGTACTTGGACTCCGTTAAGGAAGATTTTAACTTTTGCAATTCATGCTTTAGTTTGGCTAAGTCACTCGCTTCGGAATTATTCTGAACCGGAATGTTTTCCGGTCTTCTATCGTTGTTCCATTTCTGCGAGTTGTACATCGTCTTCAAAGATTCTTTGAACATTTCCTCAGCGTAATTCTGTAAGTCCGACGTAAGCTTCGGCTTCATGATCAACTCGGTTTGGCCTGAATGCGGTTTAAAAAAGTTCCCGCCGGGCATGGCTGGCACCAGATTTAAACCTGGCTGAAGGGGTTCGTTCGTTGACAACTTATTGTTAAGAGCGTTTTGATTTTTGATAATGTCAACGTTAGGGACGAAATTGATGGGATTAAATACTGGTTGCTGAGACTGCACAAGTTTGAGATCCACTTGCTTAGGTTTGGCTCCAGACTCTGTCAGAGAATTCATGTAATTGTGCAGAATGGTTTGCGGAGTAGCTGAGGCGATTGTGCTAAAAATTGGGATGGGTGTCGTCAAAACAGTAGTCGGATAGTGCATCGCTTGATAAGCATTCACATTGAGAGGACTGGGTTTAATGTTTGGATTCACGATCTCTACAGTCTTCGCACCTACATTCGGAAGATGAGCGTTTGTCGCTGCTGCTCCTAGCATATTTAAATTATTAATCGAATGACTAGTCGTACTGTCAGCGGCCTGCAATACAATGCCGGATAGTCTACCACCCTTCACTAGTTGCTTATTTATTTGAGCTTGCAGTTCCTGTAAATTCTGTTGAGTTGGAATTAGCTGCGTATTCTGACCCTGAACATAATATGAGTTAATATTAGCCGCCTGCTTTTGTCCATTCTGGCCGACGGCTAGGCTTGCGGTAGCGAGAAAGTTCCCGCCGGAAGTAGGATACACATTCTTCTTGCTCTGCATTTCCAAGTTGGCTCTACTCTCTGGCATCGTTTGGCTGGACAACAGAGTGGACACTGCCGGCGCACTCTGTACCTGTAAATTACCATGATTTATCAAATTCTGACCTTGCAGTCCGCGGGAATTCACCTGGATTTGAGTTGCCTGCAGCGGCGTCTGTAGAAAACTTGGATACGTCTGAATAGTCGGCTGCGGTAACACGGTGAAGGTCGTTTGTGGTGTTACATTGCCCTGCATACCGTGAATATTCAAGCTCTGCAGCGCCGGGTTCAAGTTCGGCGTGAGGGCGAATACAGGTGTCATAGTGCTCGGAACGTAGGTCGCTCTCAGAGTATTTACGATTTTATTTGGGCCGCTCGGATGTGAGAGCAAAACCGTCTGCACAGGATTTTGGAAAGTGTTCTGGCCAACGACGATATCGGGCACTGGCGTGGAGACCAGATTCTTTGATACAGCCAAATTCTGAGTAAGGACAGACTGAGGCGTACTCAAGAGAGGCGTTGACGTGCTGAATGCACCAATCGGTGCGACGGTAGCAAGATTCTGCAGCATAGCGTTGGACATGTCGAAACCCTGGCTACCACCTAACGCGGTTGCGTGATCGAAGTTTGCTACGGGCACGAGATTAACAATGTATTTCGGCTTCTCCAGTTGATTCAACTCTATCCCATTGGACTGAGAGACTTCGAGATTCGGAGATATCTGACTCCACATGTTGGTATTCTTCGATCCATGAACTTTCTTTGTTTTTGTGCTAGTAACTCTGGAATCGTGTCGAATGTCTTCGACGCTCTCGTCATGGTGATTCGTGCTGGGATCATTGAGCCATGGATTTGTTTTCGTTCTTTGCCGCTGCGATTTTAATTTTGAAGAGTTGTACGTGTATTTACCCTCATCCGTGCTCTCGTTCAATGTATCTCGATGTTCTTTGGAGAGTTGTTTTCTGACGGAATCAGGACGTTTCCGATTTTTTTGCGCTCTCAATCTCAGCCGTTCGATATAATCGGAGTAATCCGTGCTTTCATCTGAGACCTCTTCGGAGTCTTCCGTGCGTTGATAACTACGCTGCCTATTGTTATTGTTGTAAGTATCGTAAGTCTGTGAGTTAGAAAATTCTGAGTTTTTCAAAGTTTTCTCATCATTATCAGACTCGCTGTCTTTCAGCTGTCTGCTGAACTTTATCTCCATTTTATGATTACTCGGCTCGGCGACGACGACCGGCTTCATGAACCTATGGCGTGTTCTCGACAATTTGGCGGCATTGCCATAAGTTCCGCTATGCGCGAGTTCGTTGGCCTCATAATTCGTCCTTGATGAGGATGGGGTCGCTTCTGCATTCTGCTTGGCCGCGCTCAGTTCATTGTAGTTTGCAGTATTCTGCTGCTGATAATTATCAACAACTTTCTCCTGCCCATAAAAAGTTTTCTTTGCATCTTGAGCATTATTGTCCAAATAGAATTGAGCATAGATATCCGCGTCATTATTTTGTTGCGACTGCCAATCGTAATTATGAGTGTGGTTCTCAAATCTCTTCCCTCTCTCGCTGTTTGGACGCCTCGAAGATTTATCGAACTCACTATTGGTCTGGATGTTCGCTATGCTGTGCACGTTCTCGTAAAAATCCTGGTAATTAGCTATCGCGGGGGTGTCGTTGTTCACCTTCAGCAGCTCGAATTCATTTAGCCTATCGTCCTGCAAATCGAAAGACCTGCGATTCGTCAATGCTTTAGGTAGACTCAAGAAGATCCTTGCTTCGGAAGAGTATGCTAAATCCTCTTCCAATTTTTTCACCCTTGAATCGTAACTGTCTTGAGCACTTACGGCATTCGACACGTTGTTTTCTTTAGATCTCTCCTGCTCGTAGTCATTGATCTGTGACGAGTCGAGTTCGTACAAGACGGATGGCGAGACGGATCGTACCATAGGGATAAAGCCGTTAGAATTTTCATAGTGTACCGTTGACGACGATATGCTCGAGAGCTGTTCTTCAAAATCCTTTGAATCTTTATTCGGTTTTATAGCGTGTACTACGGTCTCCGAGGCAGTTGCGAGTTGGTCGAAGATCTCTTCACTTTTTAAATCAGCATCCTCTAAGCATCTTATTTGTGGCCAGCCGAGGAACAGCAATATCACCTACGAAAGTTGAGAAATGCTATTAAATTATGTCTGTGATTGAAACTTAAGAGCCAACTTTCAAATCGTTTGTCTAAGTAATCAAATGATTAATAATAAATTTAGTAAATTTAAATGACAATATTATATCATTTTTATATCATTTGACATATAAAATTAATTGTAAAATAAAACGTATAAAATAAAAATTAAAAGAATGTACTTCAGACGATATAGCAAAAAATTTTATAAAAACATATTTTTATAAAACCGAATTAATTTATTAATTAAAAATTAAAATTTTATTATATAACATAAATGCGTGATAAAATTATAACATAATTAAATTAGTAATAATATATAAATATAGTAGAGAGCGCCTAGGTGATAATATAATTATTCTTCTTGGTAATAATTAAACTAATAATAAACATAAAAAGAATCTTAAGTTATTGTAGAAGTATGAGATCTGGAAGATACATTTTACATATATTTTTAATTATAAGTCTTGCTAAAAAAGAAAGCAGATATGCATTGCAAAGTTTGGATAGTCGCTTTATGATAGTAAGCAGTGTTAATTGCTGTTTCGTCAAGGAGATGACCTAGAAAAGAAAAGCAGACTGGAAAAGTAAAATGCGTGTGCAATGGAAATAAGAACTGGATGTGCAAGGAAGCAAATCTTTGTGGACTTTCTCACTAATTCATGGTCATTTGAGTTATTATTTGACAATGACTTCCATATTGGTGTCATCGTTAATGTAATAATTTTGAGCGGTAAAAAAGAATTTTCAAAGCTCGAAGTGCAATTGTATCACATAAATGATTTTTCTCTATAAAATGCAGAAATCCGAGCAGCTAACCATATAGCTTATCCGTTTAGAGAGTGTCGGTGAAAAGTAATTGTGGAGAAAACAGTGCCAATTTAAACTATTCTTTATGCCTATCGTTAAACAAGTCGGTCGAAGTTGTCGATCGAAATATAACGTCATTAATATGCACATCTTTATTTAGAAGTAATTTTGTGTGTATCTCTCGATTAGGTTTTATAAAAGCATTTAAAAATAATATGTGTGTATTAATAACATTTTTATAATGCAAATTTTACATTTTATTCTTTGCTATTGTATCAAACAATATGTATATTAAAATAAAAACGTACAACAAAAATTTTTCTAATAGTTTTTAATTTAGTACAAACATTAGATA
The DNA here is from genome assembly GCF_001594115.1 of Trachymyrmex septentrionalis. Taxonomy (NCBI): domain Eukaryota; kingdom Metazoa; phylum Arthropoda; class Insecta; order Hymenoptera; family Formicidae; genus Trachymyrmex; species Trachymyrmex septentrionalis. The sequence goes on from NW_017305430.1 coordinate 15,130, forward strand.
GCAATTTTTATATAAATCATTTAAAAAAATATATTTAGCTTGTATATTTAATACGACACGTTTTATAAGAACATTTTTATAACAGAATAATAAAAGAAGATACAATTAAAAATATATATTAATATAATAATGCAATAATGAAGTAAAAAATAATTTAACTATTTAAATGAAAATAGGTAAAGTAAGTACGTATTGTAAAAGAATATATATATATATATATATATATATATAT
>NW_017305430.1:15461-23430 GCF_001594115.1 Trachymyrmex septentrionalis
AAACAAAAAATAAATTGCTTGAAGGATAGAAATCGAAAAAGATAAGATATTTTTACATGCTCTTTTTCTCTATATATCACAATGAGAGAGAGCGAGAGAGAAAAATACATTATATTAAATAAATATTTTCTTAGAAAAAGTTCTACACCATGTGTAGGGAAAAATCTGTCACTCAAATTGGAAACAATAATGCGACATTGCATTTAATATTCCGCCTTATTAATTTATATCAGAGTTAATATACCAAATTCGTTTCTACATCAAAAGTTTTTATTCACACCGAAAATCAAATGACAAATTTTGTTTTTTATTGCACAAATAAACTTCACACTTTCACAAAGTACTTAGCTCCAAGTACTTACATAATAAAAAATCATTTTTATTGAAATCATTTTTAAGATTCCTCCAGAAATGAAACATTAAACAAAAAGGAGATTCATGTGCCACACTGTACTACGCGTTCACATTGATAACGATCATTCGTTCCCGTATCCTCGCCTCGTAATAATCTCAAGAAACGCGCGTGGTGAACCTCCACGCGAGAACTGAGCCACATAGTAGATACGCGATTTTCTTTATACAGTCCGGCAGCCAAGAGAAAAATATCGTTCTAAATATTATCTTATACAGCACACAGCCGCAAAGGATACTTTCATTCGCGACACGCGAGTGCGCCTGGAGAAATATTGTCTGGCAATGCATGGGACGTGGTCGTCATCCCATCACATAGAATTCTAGCCACAATGATCGCAATTATATGGAAATAGAGAGGGGGCATACTCACGGTACACGAAAAATGATCTCAATTGAAATAAAAATCATTTTATATCAAGTTCCGAGATACTGATTGCGGAATGCCATGAAAAAAACAGGCGATCGCTATTTTTCTAAATGCATCGCAAAATATTTATTTATAACCAACAGGATAGCATCAATTATGAAACAAATAAGTAGGAGAGATTCGAAGAGATTCTAGGTTTCTTTGTAGAATATTATTGTTTTATCTATTGGAAACCGCATTGGGAACATCAATCCGAATGCACACCACTTTCGGCCTTTTACAGTTTTCTGCGGTTCTTGTTGTCTCTGATCGACGGGATCGGATCCGAGGTATCTCTCGCCAGTACTTTTTCCGTCGTAATTTTACGCGCTCTAGAACACACGCGTTATACCTGATGCGTCTACTCCTCCCGATACGCGCCGTGGAAACGAAGGTGCACGTCCGTGTGTAATGAACACGAGCCGATCTCCTGTCTGCATGCGGAGTCTTTCGCGCTCGTGCTCGAACGTTCAGCAGTTTAATGCCTCGCGCCTAATTACCGTGCCGCAATTGCCGTAGATGCAACGCAGATATATCGTCGGAGCCTGTCTGTTGTGAAAACGTGGAATTAACAATGGAGCTGAAGCGGGCTTAAGTTCTTTTTTTACGTGCCTGCCAGATAATTAATGTTAATTGAAGTTCAACGGCATCGGTCGACATTGATGTATCTCCACGCGCTCGCGCGCCGGTATCTTTTTTTAATTAATAATTTTGGATTATTATATTTCTCTCGCGGATGGCACCAGCGTTTACGCATTGTCCATATCGAGCAAACGCATAATAGCGCTTGATTGCTTGATTAATGTGTGTAGATTGATAGCAATTCTAAAGCGAAAACTTTTACTTTACTTATGCGTATAACGCACTTATACGGCCTTTGCAATAAGTACAAAAATTGACGTAAATGTTCTATGTTTAATAAAACAAATTTTAATATTGTGTTATCCTTTAGTTCTTACTACCGTTTTCTTTTCCAAGAAAATGCAATAAATTGAGAGTGCTTTGTACTTATAATCAAGACTGTATATAATTAGTGGGAAAAGTTAATAAATACTCTTCTAATGTATGTTTACCAGCTTTTTCCAGTAATCAAACGATACTTACATTGCTCATATAATATAATGTACAGGATATCCTAGAACTGCTTTTTAATTATTGCTTTTGTGGCCTATGGAATATAGAAAAAAATAAATATTGTATATAAATATTAATATATATATATATATATATAAATATAAATATGGATATAGGAAAAGTGAAAGAAAGATTCTTCCTAGAGGGAGGGGGGGAAGGGAGAAATGTTCAAGGAACTTTATCACAACCATTTAATGGTTAACTGATCGACAGTTGAACAATATCTTAATTAAAATTAATTTAATTTATCTCAAAAAATCTTTAATGTACTAAACATTATTTTTTAGTTATTTTTTAAAAATATATTTCATTTTTTTTATATTTTGTGAACTATTATTTAACTTTACAATGTAACAATGTATTCAAGTCGTTTCAAAAATTTTAAGTAAGGAAAAAATCAAAGAATATTATGAAACACAACTATGATCAAAAATGAATCAAAGTAGAAAATTATATCCTAGCGGTTAGTTTCATTATAATTTATACAATAGATAATTTTTTTTTTACATATGATCACTATTATATAGCTTCCTAATTTTGATTGACTTTCACACGCAACTATATTTACTTAAGTGAATATATTATCATACATTTAAAAGAAAAAGATTCTTATTAGTAAAGTTTACTACAAAATTTTATAGAACTACTAATTTTTATAGGGAATAAACAAAATGTGACTGCCAAGAATCTTGATGAAAAGTATAAAATAAAAAGATTTATATCTTTTAGAAATGATTGATTTACATAGAAATTTGGGGCAAAAATAATCAAATCTAATTTATATACAAATTTGTTTCTTATTTGCTTATTTCATTAGCTTATAATAATGCAGTATACAAATTGTGATTATCTTAAATCGCGTACAAGGACTTACGCACTATGATTTATACATAAGGTACCTTTTCGAAGTGTGGAAGTTTGGCTGATTTTATGTAGGTGCGTTCGCAAAGCAAAAGTTATATGCTTTGCTTACTACCGCTTTCCCGAGAACGGCAAAAAAATTTATTAATATCAACTTTGCGTGTTCTCAGTAAATCAGTAGCGCAGGTACGTTTGTATGTATTATAATACATTGCACAATCCTACATTATAAATACTATCGTATCACTAACGCCCGATTATTATTACTATCTCGTTTTTTTAAATCGGTTCATGGCACGAAATATTTCATCCTCTGTGAAGTGCCAAATAATGTACATTGTAATTATTTAATACTTAAAAATAGAGAATATGCAAAGAGAAAAAAAATAGTTTTTTATATGAAAACTTTCATATTTCCGGATTTTACATTGTCGCCAATAGTTATCAATCCGCCGCATTAATCAATCATTTTAGCTTAACTTTGGTGTTCTATTGTATTATCGGTTATTTTTCTTACGATATGTAACATTCTATATTATCGCAATATTCTTTAAACTTAAATGAAAATATACGTTTTATTTTACAAATTTTCGTTTTTGTGAATTTAAATCGAGATTTTTAATCCCCGAATTTTATACTCCTTTAATAACATATCTTGAAATAGATGTATCGATCTGACAATAAATATATTTTACATTTTATCAGAATGTATTTTGAAAAACCGAATTTATAGAACACAAAAGTCAAGGAATCCACTGTCTATTGTTTACAAGTGATATCATTCTAAAGTCTATGATTTGCGAGTCTTGAATCAATTGGATCTTCTATGATCTGTACACTTTTTACTTTCGGCCGGACCGCCGTACGCTCGCCATATTTTCCACTTGAAGGATTTTTTTCGCCATCCAGATTGCTCGTTTCGTAACTTGACTTGCCGAAGTAGGATTCTGTAGGATTACCGATCAAATCCCGAGGGTCATTTGATGTCAATCGTGCCAGTTCGCGCAGAGGACTGGTGGAGAACGAACTTTGATCCTTCGGGGATTGATCGTCACCGAGATCGTAATTGGACTGTTGTGCTAATTCCTCAATACTTTTGGCGTATTGAACGAGATATTGTTGCAATAAGGCTTTCAAGTTCATATTTGGCGTTGCCTTGCGTTGTATAGGTGGCACACCGTCCACTCTTAGAATAATCACGGGTATCAAGGAGCTCCCGGCTTGCACGAAGGTCGGCTGCACATTGAGAATAGATGCAGGATTCTTGATATACTGCGAGATAGACGGATTGTAATTCAATAAATCCGAGTACTGTAGATTCGAGTAGCTGTCCAGATTCTTGTCTCCTGTGTTCTTTTTAGCCAAATTGCTGTCAGCTAGGAAGATAATTCTCAAGTAATCGCATGATCACATGTCGTTTTGTAAAAATTTTTGATATTTTTTACTGTAATTATGTAGTATAATAACTATGGTTAGAAGCTCTAATTTTATATTTATTATTTACTATAATAATAATAATAATATTAATATAATACAATAATAATATTATACAATAATAATAATATTTATCATAGCTCTATCAAAAAATTAATAATAATTGGCGAAAATTTTAAATTATAAAAAAGTTAAATTATGCAATTATTTTTTCACTGATGTATCTCGAGAAAGTGTAAAGTATCAGCTTACCTGATGAAGTAAAAAGTCTGGTAGATTTCGCATTCTTCTCCGCGTTGTTAATGTATTCCGGATTCGGACTATTCACCATGTATTTCGAGATCGGTCTCAACGTCTCGTATCGATTCTTCGGACTTTTCCCGGTTGATTTGAGAGGATTCCTCGGCGACAGAGTTGTCGAGGGGATTGAATATGTGGGCGAAACTCCGCTGCCAGCTTTGACTTGCTGCGAAGCTGTCTGCTTGTGGTTAATGAAACTTTGATAGCCCAGTCGAAACGCTTGCTGCTGCTGCTGCAGGCGGGATAGAGAATTGGCCGAGATGAATGGGACTCTTGAACTGGAGATTTCCGGTGCCAACGGGAACTGCACTGGACCCTGTGACATCACGCTGCCCTCCGTAGAGGCAGATTCGTAGACCTGCGAGGCGTCCTGATCCTTAGCTGCCTGTAATGCGGCCAATGATGGGTATTCGGAGTAAGTCTCGTATGTCTTAGGCGGCTCATCAGACACTCTGCCGTCTGGATACTTCCAGAATATCTTGTTTTCGTATCTGACACCGTTTTCTACCGTGTATCGGGGCAAATTGGGAAACGGTCTAGCGTCCTTCGAATAGCTAGACGCATCGTCGGACGTGAGAGTCGAAGATTCCACCGTATTCGAACCTGGTCGTGCGTAATTACGAGAATTTAGATGTTCCGAGAAAGCAGCAGCCTCATGGGGACTGGACGTCGAGGATTTCGTTGCACCTTGTTTCGGTCTGGAGTAATTCTGCACGTTTATTGTGTGCTGAGAACTCTGTCCCAGATATCTTTGGATGTACGACGACGGATTCGGAGTGACGTAGGTATATCGACTTGAACTGGAGGCTGTATAACTTCGTGGATCTTGAGTGACGTAACTCGACGTTATTGCTTCCGCAGGACCAAACGTCAAAGATTGCGGCGTTGTAGACGCGTATACACCGTCCTGAAAGTCTACATTCGAGTACGCATCAATGGAAGGTCTGGCGATCGGCGTGAATCCTTGATAAGTGTCAGAATCGGACGTCTTCGTCAATTTCGTTCGTAGCCCGAATACCTGTGGTGATTTTATCATGGAATTATAAGACTGATAGTTCGATCCTGTCGAAGCACGGGATTCCTGTTGTTCAAAATCGATTGAGTCAGAAATCGGTTTCCGATTGCTCGGCGGTATCTTTTCAATTATGGTCCTCGGAAGAAACGGGCTGATGGATTCTTCTATGCTCACTGTGGTTCCGGTCTTTCCCGCGGGAAAGTAATAATTGTACTTTCGTGGGGCAAGCAGGGAATTCCGATCGAAGCCATAATTCCCAAGGCCATTATTCACGGTGCGTTTTGACTTCTCATCGGTCGCATTATCTTCGATTGTACCGTTATCAAAGTCTAGAAGTATTATCGGCGGTAGGATTGGTAGCATATCCTCAATATTTTCCCTTTGCTCCTCTTTCTCTTCCTTTCTTCTCTTGGCATCTGGAACATCGGCAGCATCATCGGTAATGAAACGTTCGATACTGTCGGAGTCGTTCACCTCGATCTCTCTGCTTCCGGTAGTCTCCGCATTGCAGAATCCGTGTATCAATAGGACTGTGGCGATCTGAAAGTCAGGGGCATGTGTAAGAAATCGCACCAGATGCGATGTAACAATGTGTTGGTCATCGATCTCCGGCAAAGGAGATCTCACTTTCACTTCCCTTCTCTGTTTAGCAAGTATGTATGATTGGGACCGAAGAAATACCGGTTGAATCTGGATTCAATTTTCTTCGTAATAATATATACATTCGAAAAAAGAGTGTGTAATTAATTAGATATTACTTTTATGTTTTATAAAGATATTGTCGAAATGATAATCCGGTTATGATACGTAATTACAAAAATAACGATCGTATAGGAGGAAAGCGGAGCTGAAGATATAGAAAGATTCCTGTAGGGTCAGAGTCAAGTGTGTCGGTCAATACCATAACGAGTTTCATTCGTTGCACACTTGCGATTTTCACCGCTTTCTTTAGGTAAACGTCGCAATATATAGATAACGATAGCAGAAAATATTGCTTTCCATTTGTACAATAAAAAATCGTAAAGAATTTACTATAATCTTAAAAGTTGGATATATATTAAATTATTTAATCATTTATGTTAAAATATTTAATCTGTTGTAATATTATTTGTATTAAAATATTAACTAATATTAATAGAATCATAGATATACTTAATTTATATATTCATAAAAGCAACATTAAAATAATTTATAAGAGAAATTAAAAAATTAATATTACAATTTAGAAAATATATAAAAATTAAGAATATTAAATTAGGAATCAACTAAATGTAAAATTCAAATACTGCAAATAAAATTAATAATTTATATATTTATGCTTTTCGCGAAATTATTCGTACCTTAATTAAAATGTATATAAATTAAGTATACCTATAAGTAGCGATATATATTTAAATCTATTTGATTTTTTTCTGTTTTCTTGAACTAAATATGCCGACTGCTCTCAAATTACAATTCTGGTATTAATAACCCAATAAATATTCAGCATACACGTGATGAAAAAAGATGCGCGTGCAGCGCGTCGAATGTGGTCACCGCGGTCGGTCGTCAATCAACTCGAAATTGGCGGTGACAAAGATGTAAAAACGCAAGCGGTGTGTCGCAATTGAAGAGATGTCAAATTTTACGCCGATCTCGCCGAACGTCCACATTACGTCGTCGGCGCGAAACGTAGTGTTACCTAATGCCAAAAAGTTCGCGAATCGAAAGAAGCGTTGCGTGCAGATGAGATGTGTGGCTCATCCTCCTTGCTGACTTTCACTGACTTACTCAAAAGCATTTGCTGTAGCTACTTTATCACCGCCTCTTCGCGTATAGACCGTGATCAGAGAAAAATTTGTGGCACTTTCACCGCAATTACGTCCAGTCGAGTCCAGGAAACATTTATTCGACCACACATAAAAAAAAAGGAAAATTTTTTGCAACTGACGCGCCGAAAAATGGCGATTGATGCATTTCCGTTAAAATATTTTTTACGGATTTTCGGTTTTAAAGCTTCGGTCGGATTATTAAATTTGAACAGCTGTAACCGCGAAATTTTACGTGCAATCAATTCCTACCGATAATGTGTTATTCGTGACTGGAATCAACACGCGGCTGTTAGCTTCGCAATTACGTATAACTGTGTCAGTGACATTTATCGCAATTACTGCTATTTTATTATTAAAATTATAAAGATGTTATTTAGGATTATTGATGCAGGATGTTAACATCATACATGCAAAAATTGTTATTATCTATTTTTATCTTAATTATACAGAAACAAAGGAATAAATAAAAGTTACAAATATAGAAAAACATGAAAATTTATTATTTTTTCTTAATATATTTTTTACATCAAAATGTCAATAAAATTGAAAACATTATATTTTTTTATATCTGTTTCTATAAAAAAATATAACATT
>NW_017305430.1:23580-33016 GCF_001594115.1 Trachymyrmex septentrionalis
TATATATATAATAAATATTAATCATGTCATTATTTAATAAAATGAAAGAGGAAATTGAGGAAAACGAGGATAGAGCGTTAAATGTGTAAAACAATTTTGATTTAAGTACTTACGTAGATTCTAGCGAAACTCATGACGGCCGACCTTAACCTGCTAGCTTAGCGGACTTGTCGTGTATGTTTGGTACTGATGAAGCTGAGGCCAGAACATCCCACCTTATATGCCCTCGCTCCTGGTGTGAGAAGGACACCATCATTATAGTTTCACCACAGCGAACGCTATGCGCGTTCGATACGAGAAGACACCTGCCAGTAGCGTAGCGACGTTTAACAGATCGATACATGAACGATCATGCGAACTTTTTTATTCTTTTTACGTTACGTAAATAAACATATTCTATAAATGGACTAGCCGGGAAGTTTCTATATTAGAATAAAGAATGCATATCGGAGAACTAGATACTATAAATTGTTTGCTACAGTAACAAGCTAAAATTCATAATTCCATGTGAAATAAAATTTTAGCGATTTTTTAAAAACTTATATAATTTATAATAATTTATATTAAATTTATTTAACACTCATAAAGATGACGCGGTCAATAATACCGTCAGTATTAACAAATACTAACAATATTATTGACAATATAGTTAATATTGATAGATTGACATAGAATACTGACTTGGATTTTAATTTTTGAACAATATCGCTTTATTAGGATCCATGTTACAGTATATCAGTGTAATAAATAGATTATACGTGATATACTGTGACATGGATCAAAACTAAAGAAATATATTGTCTGATATACTGATCGTGTAAGATTATAAAAATATTAGAAGTATTGATGCATACATTAACATTATTGATTCAATATTACTGATTAGTATTGCTGATTAGTATTGATCTTGTAGAGGTCATCTTAAGAAAATATTATAATGATTCCGAAGGCGTGATGCACGAAGTGCACATAGCCGCTTTTACTTTTATTTAAACAAATCATATATCGGATACATATATCGACAGAAGATTCCAGTAAATTATACATTTACAGAAAAAGAAAGCGCATGACGTCACTAATAACAAAGTAGCAGCCAAAATTTCAAACAGTTAAGTTGCATGCCTACACCGTTGAATTCATCTCTAACAGCTTTCTCGTGGACTCTGCTGATACATCGCACTCACATAAATACTTGCATATGCTTGTAGGTTTCTTGACATAAGACGTACCTTCATCATTACCTCTCGACTGTCAATGCAGTCTATCTGAATGCGCAACATAAACTATCAAATACCGGTATACAGACAGAATACTTATAAGCAGCTACTCTTGTACGAGCTTATTGCTAATAACTGATAAATAATTTTGTTGCGTCCGCGTACTTGATGGAGGAATTAGTAAAACTTGTGTAATAATGTCGTGTCATAAGTAATATATACTACTGTTTTCGTAATAGTAGAAAGAAGACAAGAGTGTGGCCTTGTCGTCTATCAATGGCAGATCTTCTATTGCGCGAATTAATCACTCGATCATTTACCTTCTTAATATTGAAATTCTTTTTAGATGTTACGAACGCTATATTCCATATTTCAAAGATCCCATAATACATTTAACAATCTTACGTGATTGTTTGATTATAATTCTATAATTCTATGTTACAAAATACAAATAATATTTACGGAAGAAATTATATTAAGATAAAGAAGATTAAATATAAAAAAAAATTACATTTGTTTTATGGTATTAACAGATTTAACTGATTCTTAGATTAGAGGTGTGCGAGGACCTGAAAATATCGGGAACCTGATGATCAGAACGAGTCGAGAAAACATCGGATCGAGTCTCGAAAATTTCGAGATTCTCGAAAGTATCAGGATTCTCAAAAATGTTCGGGATAAAGTCTCGATAAAGTCGAGGTTCCCAAAAGAATTTATATTTCCGAAAAAATGTAGACAATTCGATTACTACTTAGAGTCGCTTTAACGAATAATAAAGACTTAATGACAAATTCTGTATTTGTGCTTGATGTGTGTGTGTGTGTGTGTGTGTGTGTGTGTGTGTGGTTACAATTACAAAAAAACATTACAAATTTTTTATTAAAATGAGTTTTGAAATGATAATCGAATTTTCGAGAAAAGCGATTAACTCGAGAATATTGAATTAATTCGGGAATTTTGATTCTTTCGAGAATTCCAACTTTCTCAGGAATCCCGAACATTCTCGGGAATCCCGAAAACTTCGAGAATCTGATCTTGATAAAAATTCCTATCCCGATCCGACCTGATCTATTCGGGTTCTCGCACATCTCTATTAGATAATTTTACATTTAATAAATTAAATATAGAAATATATTAAATGCAAGAATTAAGTATAAGAATTAAATATAGAAAAACAGAAATATAAAAATATCTTAATTTTTTAAATAATTCTTTATAATACTTCATATAAAATATTAAAAAGATTATTATTCACAAGTAAGTAATGTCAGAAAAATATATTATATTATTATTAAAAATTGTATTTATACAAAATTTTTAACTTTTATTATGCGCGATAAAAGGTGATAACAAGAAATAATTATTACTTAAAAAAAGAGAGAAATATTAGTTTTTTTGTGAAATTATATTATAACTATGTAAAATAATTACATAATTAGTTTAGCTATATAATTAATAAATTCTATACACCTACATTTTTAATTTATTTTACAAATTAGAAAAGAAAGGTGTTATCAGTCGTGTTTTCTATTTTAAATTTTATTGAAAATTGTAAACAAAGTATTTGCCATTTAATGGACACATCTTTACAAACGTAAAAGAAACAGTATAAAAAGGTTTTGTGTGATCTTCAATGAAAGACTAGATGCCGACCTCTGTCACATTCTCTTCTCGATATCCACAAATGCCTCGGTCGTCGTATGATCGCTAATAATCGAGTTTTAAAAACTGTACTGACCCTTGTGTACGTATGACATTCGTCAATCGTCATGCCACTTATGGCAATTCTCATTATTCAGATTTACGTTTCTTAAGCGCAAAGTTCACTTTCGACGGGAGAAAACCCCCTTCCAGTTTTATCGGCCTTTCTTTGTATCTGTAACAGTTATGACGGATGATTATAGTGATATGGCATTCTCTGGTACGTCTTATTATTCACGCTACTATACCTGGCGGTATCCTGTGCAGCAATGACTTTGCTTGGAATGTAAGTATCAAGTAGCGACCTCGGTTCCGAGGGCAAGGAGTGATCTTGCGCCGGCAAGGTCTGCTCGTCTTCGAAGGAGTTCCGAATAGGCTCCAGTTGCGTGCTACCAGTTTTAAAGTTATGTGGAGGGAATTGCGGCGGTATGAAATGAGTTTTGGGCTCATCAGGCACCTGTTCAAAAATAAATTAAATAAAATTACGATGGTTATTGTGTGGAATGAGACGATTTTAGAAGAGAATTCTAAGCAAGAGTGATCCCGCAGGATGTCGTAAATATATAATATACACTGATAGAAAAATTTTTTATATTTGTGACTATAATTACATAATATCGTACTTATAGTTATTACTACTGTAATATTAATAATAATAATTATATTTATAGTTTTATAAAAATATATAGTTGGAATTAAAAATGATTATAATTATTACCAGGGATGGGAACACTGTTACTTTTATTCGTTTTTTTTTGTAATAACAATTTGATAATGACTTTACAATTTTTTATGATAACTAATCAAAAATTAAGTTGGGAATATCACTTTTGAAAAATAACTTGTCATCATTACGCATTATTTATTGAAAAACGTAACTCATTACTTGTAACTTGCCGATGCATTACTTTTACTCGCTACTTTAACTCGTTTCAATGAGAGTTACTTTTTTTAAATAAATAACGCGTAATAGTGACAAATTACCTTTTAAACTGACAAATAACTTTCTCAGCTTTTAGTTAATTATCATTACTGTCAAAAAATTGCAACGTCATTACGAAATCGTTATTATAAAAAGTAACAGCAAAAGTAACGGCGTTACTTACTTCTCATCCTTGATTATTATTAATATTATAACAATAATAATCATAATTATAAAATTAAAAATTAAAAATATTTTTTACCTTAAAACGCATATTAAAGTCTTAATTAAACGGAAGGAAAATAATTGTTAAAAGTATGCAATATATACTTTTCTTTCATCGTTTTTTAGTCAATATAATAGTATTCAATATAATAATATAAAGTCAATATAATAGTATTTTATTTAAAAAAAAACTAAATTATTGATAGGAAATATCATGCGTTTCTATCTGTTAAAATAAAATTAATATGTCAATAGAAAATACATAGACAGCAGCATGACAAAAGAGGCAATTAAGCTATACTAATTAGATAGCGATATCATTGTGTTAACGAGGCTAATTTAAATCATTAATTATACCTCCGATGAGTAAAGCAAGTTATGTAAAACTGTCATTTCCATTATAAAACACCGATTTTCGATCAATGTAACGTAGTCATGTAAGTTGTAAATCACCCTGAGTGAAATATCAATCATAGCACTCTAGAATTTATTTTTATCTGTTACAATTGCACCAACCTTGATAAAATTTTGCGGGAGGTCCTGGCTAATCTGCTCCTGCAAGACTTCCTTCGGCACTTCGTGGCCGATTGTCGATGCGATATACAGCTGTTGCTGATTTGCGCGAAGATAGTTATCCTGAATGTAGGCTGGTAGACGAGCGTAAAGATCGCTATAAGCGGCAGTAGGATCGCTGTAAATTATGCCGGGCTGCATGTAAACTAATTGGTGCACATACTGCGGTTGCGAAGGCGTGATGTAAGCTTGCGTATGTAATAGGGGCTTTTCTTGAGCTAGCGATTGCTGGGGTTGGACGTACAAGGGTGTCGTCAATAGTGGGGCCGAGTTGATCTTTTTTTTATGTAGACTTGGATTTGCATATGTCGATTCTTTCGGTGCCTGAAATATTCACGATTGTGTGACGAGTAAAACAGGATTGACAAAAAATCGACTTACGGCCAGTTCAAATCAATGCTAAAATATTCGCGAAGCTGTTTGTTATGCAGGAAGAAAGCCTAACGTTTCTCTTTCACATTGCATTAAATCAGAATATTGCGACACGATTAGTGCTACATAATCATTTGCACAAGAATACAATTTACTTGAGAGAGTTGCATTCACGCAAATTAAATTTACCTTGGTCGTGAACGTTACTGGCTCGACAGTAGAATAAGGTTGTTTTACGGAAGAGATCAATTGTTTCTGATTATATACGGGGGCATATACGGGTACGGAAATTTGTTGAGCCGCGTGGTTGGCAAACTGTAACGGAGGTTGCGCCAGTCCAGCACCTTTTAGATTCACTAAGGGATTAACATCCAAATGAGGATAATAGGGAAGCAATTGTGCCACCGGAACGTCAATGTAAGCAGGATCTACGAAATAAAAAAGTATAATCAAATTTCATATTCTTTCTTTTAATAGTTATTTTAAAAACTTATGTCTATTATGTCTATTATGTGAATTTAGATTCTTTTTTCTTTCTTAACTTAAAAAAATAATAGACTTACTTATTGTCTTTTCTCCATATAATTAAATGTAATAATTTTTTATTCCATTATTAATTTATAATTTCGTAATTTTTAACATAATTAGATATATGAGTAAAAAATTTATATAAAATTATTATTTAAAAAATTCTTGAATATAAATTTGAAGAATAACGACGTATTATAAGCATTTCATGTTCGTCGGATTTACCTTTATTAATGGCTTTCGTGTATTTTTCTGTGACTGCTTTTTGTTGAACACTTTGAATGTGGTTGCCTACCATTATTTCCGGTTGGTAATTTAATTTTTGCGATTCGAAGGCAATAGGATTAATATCTTTAGCTATTTCCACTTGCTGTTGATATCCATCGTAATATTGGATCGGTGGAATATTTTGCTGTGACAGAATTTGGCTCGGCTGCTTATATTGTGCTTCTTGTACAGTATATTGATTAGCTTGAATATATTCTTCAGGTATCTGCTAACGATAATAAAACAAGAAAATAAAAGAATTAATAAACGAAGGTATATAGTTGGTAGATTTAAATACATTATTATTTTTCTTCTATTAATATTGTTTATTTATATTACAGGGTGTCTCAAAATAACTTTGTAATAAAGCATTTACCAAACTTTATAAACTTTTTTTTTATTTCCACATATAGAATAAAGTCCTGCAGTTTGTCCGTAAAATCCTGAGACACCCTGTATATACGTTAAATATATCTTATGAATAACATCATTATCAATCATTTTTATATTAATATAAGAACGCGATTAAAAGAAGTAAAAACATTTGAAATTTCGCATATTACAATATTTAATTAATATCTTACACTATATTTTATGTCCTGAAGTCGCTGAGGCGGAACGTACAGTTCGGGTTGACCCAAAGTATTATATTGGCTTGGTATTTGATACTGCTGCTGATTGGGCTTGGCGGTATATTTCGTCTCATCAGTCTGGATGCTCTCGGCCTTAGTCTTATCTTCCGCCTTCAGAGTATCTCTTTCTATATCTTCTAAATTAATTTTCTTCTCAGCATACGTCGCTGTTACCAGCAGACTCAATATTAAATAGACTTTCTGTAATTGAAAGGGAAAGTTAAAATTACTGTCAATCATCCGTCTACTCTGCTCTCTTATTCTCTTCTGTAAAATTTGCCATCCAATTGTGCATAATCTATAAGCTTCTATCAAATATAACGTTGATAAATGCCTTTCAAGTTTAAAATATAAATAGCATGATTGGCATGTGTCATGTAAATAAAAAGTTAATTGCTTTCTTGATGCATATCAAAGGAAGGAAAATATATCATTATACTTAGAAAAAATACGATGATAAAATACGATGACATGAAATTATGTTGAAAGTTGAACTCAATAAACTTTAATATGACTCATTAAAAATCGCAAGATTAATTGCTAAAGAAATCATCTTTTTGTCAAATTTATCGTTCTACTTTTAATTTATACATATATACAAAAAAAAGTAACAGAAAAAAATTAATAATCTCCCTAAATTATACATAATAATAATAATTAATCTAATAACGAAGTGATCAACGATGACGCGTCTTAACAGCTAATTATATTTTAATCACCATTATCGTTTCCGGTAAAAACGTATTTACACCGGGCACACTTTCACTGCACGCGAAGTTCTGGGTCAAATATCCGGCATGGACCACTCTTATATAGAATGTGTTGTCCCGCCATCGGCGGGGCGGATTGCTCCCTCCTCCAAACACGTGTATCACCATATGCATGCATATACATTTCTCTCGTTTTTTTTTTATTAAACCAATTTTCAGGTACATGTTACTGTGCGTCATGTACCAGGAAAAAACTACGCCTTTTTAGAAATTTATAACGGAACTTCGAAATATTACTCTAAATATTTTTCAATTTACTGAACTTATCACCAACCACGGAGATAACTATTTTTTTTTATTTTGTTACAAATAAAAATTCATTTTATATATTTCGCTGAAAGCAAGTCCGTTTGCACGATATTTTTATTTGTGATTTTTTTAAATAAAGTCAATATGTAACTGTTACAAAATTCTTTCTTATTTAACAGCGAAGTTATGCATTTCTTTTTCGCGGTGGTTATATAATATGCGGTATTATCCCACTAAATTATTGAAGTAGAAACATTTACATAGCGGGGCTATACTTACCATATTGCAAATATATAAAAAAAATAAAGACACGACACAAGGGACTTAGCTCTACTATAAAACCGAATCAGATGTCCGTTCTCTTATATGCCTTTACCCCTACCAGATGTATCTCCTGTTGAACACTTCACTTCTTGATCAAAGCGTGTGTGATAATCCGTGTCGATCGTGGACCACGCAGAATACTATCGATAGGAGTAAAAGTGAAGATATTCTTTAAATTACTCCCTCGAGTTTGCAGATCATACGGCTGGATTTCATTTGAGAGAGAGATTAACATGTCTTGAAAACGTTATATATATGTAATACATACAATATTAAAAATAAATATTTTCCAAGCTTTTATAATTGGTTTTGTAAATAACTGCTTTAGAAATAATATTATATATCAATTGCTACTTTGTAATAGTATATTAAATTAACTAATTTTAGTTGATCTGTGACGATAGAATTTAGGATAGAATTTTATTTTTAATTTTATGTTCCGTGTAAAATGAGTTAAAAATTAAAATATAAAATATGACATAAAATTAAGCTAAAAAATAATATATATTAAAATATATATATAGATGCATATTAAAATACATGGCATATCAAATTATAAATATAAAAATCTATTTCAAAATTTAAAGTGATTTAAAATATAAATCATTAAGGGCCAATTGTTTCACCTTTTGTTAAATTTTACTTGTTAGGTAAATCTGGCAATCTGCGCATGTGATTGTATAGTCTTGCTACTTACCCAACAGGTAAAATTTAACAAAAGATAGAACAACCGAGTCTTAAAGTGGGTCTTAAACTTTTATAAGTTTCGGGAAAATATAAACAGACTTTCTAACAAGAGTAATTCTTGACACTCAAGTTAATTAGATAAAAAATAATGATTGAAGTGAAATTGATTGATGTTAAATACACGCGTGTACATATTCGTATACAAAAAGGATATAAGATACGCTGATGTTTTGTAAACACATAAAAGGAAAACTTTAAGTTGATTAATAGATAAGAAAACATTATTTTGCCTAGAACGATCATTTTGCATCCATCACGAACGGCGGAAAACTAATCCTTTCGTAGAAAGAGTCGCATCAAAGATGCCACATCGTTAGTATGAAATTAATCTTCGCGACAGAAAAAAGTCGGTTATTAAAATGTAATCTTCTGGGAATGTATATATCGCGTCGAGGTGATCAAATTGCATAGAAACAAGCTTCACCACGTACTTAATCATTAGCGTTCTTTCCACGAACATTATTCGTGTGATCGGCTATCTGATTGCGTTTAATATGGAATAAAGTGCGTTAAATGCTAGCGTAATAGGCACTCATTATCTTCACGTAAATGTTCTCTTGATCTTTTAAAGTCGTATTATTTGCGCTAATTATCATACCTGATTATCCGTTATTATTAAGCTACTAATTGTCGAAATTACGCGTTTCAATCAATTTTGCATCAATTATAATTTGAATGGAACGTAAAATAAATCAAACAATACAACTTTACTGATTTTCATCTCTATAATGAGACAAATCGAATATATTACAAATGCAAAAATAATTTTTTATAGCATTTATATTAAAATATATGACAAAGTTTTACTCATATAAATTTGATTAGGATCATCCCTTAAGATATTTTCTCTCTTAATTACAATAATGCTTGATATAAATTAATTACAAATTAAATAATGAAGCATAGTTT
>NW_017305430.1:33116-48869 GCF_001594115.1 Trachymyrmex septentrionalis
TTACAATAATGTTTCCATTAATGCTTGATATAAATTAATTACAAATTAAATAATGAAGCATAGTTTTTAAACAATTTTAATTAACATTTGATAGAAATTTAATAGACGTAGTTGCGGCTCATTATTACCGAGATAAATAATTAAAAATTCTTGATACTATCTACCGTTTATTAATTCAAGTTCTACATAATGAGAAATAAGCACCAACGTTAGTTGTTCTCTGCGAACAATGGAGAAAATGATCGATTGGTCTCGTAGGAAGTGATGATTTCCGATTATTGAACTACATAATGGCGTACACACTTATGGAAAAGTGGATTATTCTCACCACTGCGTGTCTAATAGTTACATGCGAGATTGAGCTATGAGATTTGGACGCGTAATTTTGCTTAATTTAAAAGCAATGATAAGTATTCGGTATTTAAAACATATGTATATCCTACAATAATAACAACTCATTGGAAAGAAAATTACATTGATAATGAATTACTAGAATAATTTTTGTACGATTTCTAACATAATTTTGATACATTCGCGTTACTCTAAATTCTTTTAATATGTAATTTTTTTAATCTGCAATTAATATATTGAATGAGTGCAAAAGTTTATGCTCGATTCCACAAAAATGTAAGTTCAGGACGCGATACTTTACTCAAATTATATTATTCCATAGAGCAATTTCTAAGGATCCGTTTTTAAATTCAGTTTTAATAATAAATCAGGCAATTTTTCACTCGCCCGATATATCTATGTACGTGCTAAAATAAAATTTTAACAACACACAAGAAGAATAATTTTGCTGAACTAATTAATATTTAGGTAAATACAGACGAATTAGGTAAATACAGTGAAATTGATTTTGATGAGCATCAAAATAATTATATAGAAAACTTGAGCATGCTGCGCAATACTATAAGGAGTTTTGACATTTTAGCAACAAGTTTAAGCGTGCTACAGAATTAATTTTGATGATTCTAACAAAATTATCTCTTGATCTGCATCTATTTAAATTTTTAGACTTCAGCAAAATCGTTTTTTCTGCAGTGCAGATACAATGTATCTTTAGAGTAATTAATCATGCTAATCTTTTACATGTAGATTTTATTATCTAGAACAATATCTAATTCTGTATAGTCTGTAATGATACGTTAACGCTTCTTTTCTCTTAATTTTTGGGATTAGATATATCAATAAATCATTTTCGTATACATCAAACAATGTAATTAATGAAGATGATCGGTTATAGCTCGCAGAATCGTATTATAAAATGATGTAAAAGATTGCACTGCATGCCAGAATAATTTTTTACCTTCTTGTCGTTTGTTCGATCAAATTTAAGTTATAACGATTAACCGACTAATTACCCAGGCTAACTAAATACTTGCTTATCTCATCGATCGCGTGACAAGGTGTTTCTGAAAAATCCTATACGGAATGCCCATCGCTCGCTCATTCTATTCTATCGCAGACAATGGGGAAAAGGGCTTTGGTTCGGGGAAGCGGAAAGAGAAGGAGATGGAGAACGGATTTTCTTGCACAGATTCCTTGGCAGGAATGGGTGATCGATGCAGTCGGGAGTCACGGAAGGGAAAGGATCGTGAGGATGGAAAGGAGGTCTCGTAATGACTCGCAATCTCTTTGTCGTTCTCTCTCTCTCTCTCTCTCTCTCTCTCTCTCTCTTTCTCTTTGTAGAAATGGAAACGTTCTACTATCGAGTCGCACAAAGGCAGACCCTTTCATCGGACATTCCCAGGTGTATTCCACCTGCTAAGCGGAAGAGAAGGACGAGGAAGAAAGGAGGAGAAGGAGGAGGGACTTTCTCGGTGGTCATGGGTGTAGATTACAGCCTTATACATATACCAATTGCCCGCTGTTGCGTCAAACGATCATCGACACGACTGCACTTGAAACGAATTACCTGCAACCTCGAGTAAGAAAACTTTCTCAACCGTGAAGCTGGGCGCCTCCGACAAAATGCGTGCAAAAGAGAGGAGAAAAAACGAGGAAGTCAATTAGGCTCGTTACACTGGCGCGTCGTCAATCGGAATGCAGTTTCTCACATTACCACGAAGCGACAATAAAAAATGCAAATATTCGACCTTTTTGGCCGATCGCTTTCTCGAGTTCGATCTCCGCCTAGATAGCTTACGATTACCTATCCGTTTTGCGCGATCTGTTAAATTTTTGATGTTTATTCGGGTTAATTGCCGCTCATCCGCTTTCGAAATTGACTCGATTAATTATATGATCATCATTTTCAAGTAACGATCGTCATTTATACACATATTTCTCTCATAAAGCAACTGGGAAATCGATAGAAAATATACTAGATACTAGAAAATCTTTAATTAATAATTTCTCTATATTATTTTTCTTTGATAATATTTTTTTTAAGGAATGCTGTAATTAATTAATTAAAATTATTTTTACGGTTGCTTGAAATTTTCTCAGAAACTAAAATAAAAGATAAAACTTTTGTCTCCAGTATCCAAAATGAATTAATGTTATTAAAAATAATTTTATTTATTAAACAGTTTATTTATTTTAAACATTCATGTTCTATGCATTTCTTTTCTTTGGAATGTTAGGAGCAAGTAATTAGTTAATTTATATATAACATTTATATATACAATTTATTTTAATATAAAATCTTATATATATTTTCTAAAGATGTTAAAGTACTTATATGTAAGAATCATTTAACAATTTTTGTATATACTTGTAAAAGTGATGAAAATTAACCCGGAACACGAATGATCCAGCGTGTGCAATAAAGCATCAGCAAATCATGTATAAGAGTATTATAATGTATATAATTCTCTGAGGTATCCGTAATTTTGCAATTATTTTATATAGTCAGAATTTTAGTAGATATTAATTTTTATCTTATTAAATGATAATACGATGTAACGGTAATTTATGAACTTATCAAAGAGAAAACTGATACGTTTAAAAAATATGGCAAAAATAAACATCGCACCGCGTGAGAAACATCTATTCGCTGGGGCCAAGGAAATAGAGCAAGTAGTATATAATGGAGAAGAGTGCCAAATAAAGAATAACACATTTTCTACATAAATTAATTAGAATGTTATAACATTTTTTTGGATGTAACATTCCCTGCCGTCAAAATAATAAATAACTCAGCTGTTGGCTAGCACGACGGCGTGACGGCTCATAAACATAAAGAGAAAATAATGCTATAGTTACAATAATGGATGTCCTTACACACGCGTGTGTGCATAGGACTTTCTATCACCGTAGCGTCGCCAAAAGCTGCAGTATCGTTTATTCAGACTTTATACAGGCGAGGCATTTAATACGCGCCTCGAACTTTCGGGTCGGCGTGTGTAGTATCGATCGAGATCGAGTCGCCACGTGAAAGTAACAGGCTTGGTCCATCCAATTTTATTTCAGACCATCAGTATACGCGAGCGCGCTTGGAATGAGCAAAATAAAGTAAAACAGTGAGCACAGAGCGCAGCTCTCACTCATCTGCCGCGATATCCGCATTGAGATTGGCGTCAAGACTTATTGCATTCTGCATAAAACATGCAATTCCATTAAATATAAATTAATTCTATCCAAAACATAAAGTCTTACTCATTACATACAAAACATTAATATAAATTGGCCAGAGAAACGAGCATAAATATAAGTATTTATTGAGAATAGTTATAATACGGTTTATTCATATAATAAAAATATATATTAAATATAAATGTACATTCATAATAAAATCATATGTTACTAATAAGAACATTTTGTACTCATTCAGTCTTCTTTAGCTAAAAAAATAATTTAACGATGTATAACTATTATAATAATAATAGTAATAATAATCGATAAACTCAATAAAGTTCAAATTCATATTTAAATGATAAAATAATTAGATTTTCATATAAAACTCACAAAAAATTATCAAAAGATCATCTCGAAAGGACACATATAAAAATAATCGAATAAATAATAATATAAAAAATGATATAAACACTTCAGTACAAAAAGATACATTTCCTCGATAATCATAGCAGTAAGATTTAAAAATAGAACGTGATTCGTTTTTGTAAAAGATTGTGTTGGGGCTGCATCAATTTGTCGTTTTTGGGAAAGAATGTGTTAAAATGTGATTAAAAAGTATTTGATGAAATCGTTAGATAAAACCTCCTCTCGTAACATCCTATCTCTCGGTTAATTTAGTCCGGAATTTGATGTTCCAAAGATAAAATTAAGAAGAGTTAATTAATTATATCCATACACAGCTAGCCTACTGTAAGAGATAAAAAACAAAATTAATTCTCAGACTTTGAATACGATATAAAACATACTTGAGGAAATATTTTAGAATTATAACTTCACTTCCGCAGATACAAATTTTTTTACAAATTCTTGTCAGAGGAAATATACGAGAACGAAGAAAAAAGATACGGTTGAACAGATACCTATATGAGCGTACTTTCGTGAAACTTCGAAAGGAAACGGTCGGTGAACGTTTCTTATCTCATTCACACGGTCTATCGACGCGCCAGGCCTGATGCGAGCAGACAGATCACAAGATTTGCTTCCGCTTTCCATCGCGGCTGGCACGCCTCATCCGGTTGATCGACCGGACATTGCCGTGATCCAGATCTCTTCCGCTTTCCGACATTATGACCGTCACTCGTATGATTCTGTGTTATTCGCGTTAAGACGATGCTGTACGAGAGAAAATTTTAACCGTACAATTAGCGTCATACTAAAAGGACGTATGGAGCAACGACACGCAGAAAGGCCATAACGAAATTAATTACTGAGCACGAGATTAATTAGTAGTGACAGGGGATTCGCCAGCAGAGAAATGTAGCGCACTGTTCGATAATCTCATAGAATTTTAAGATAGAGCAGTCACATCGTCGCGATGCATCCATAATTTATGTCAGCTTCTTTCATATATTAACTTTCTACGATTATCTAAAACTTCTTATGATGAGAATGTATTTTTATGTAGTTTAAATAGTTTTATTTGTTTACTTATTATTAGTGAATAATTAATTAATTTTAGCGATTTATATTTAGAATAAAATAGAAATTGAATTATAATTTTATATACTATGTAATAGTTATTTAATGAATTATAACAATATCTATAAAAATATATATATTAAAATATGCACGTAACTGTACGGTATAAATAATTATCAAAATAACTTATCAAAATCAGACGCAAATTTTTAGATTCTATATAAATGAATTTTAAACATATAAACATTCAATAATGTAATTAAATTTATCAAGTTTTAATAACTAAACATTAATAGCGTAATTAAATGCATCAGATTTTAAAAACTAATCATTGATGTAATTTATTGATATTTGTGATATTGCTGATATATAAAAGTAATAAATAAAAGCTTCCTATTGTACGTGCATTAATTATTTGACTCATGAAGCATACTATCTTAATGACACGGTACACCCTTAAAATTACCTCTTCCATATAAATTTCCGCATCTTAATCCACTAGATTTTCCTGTACATTGCAGTTTGTGATGACGTGTATATAATTACGTTGAAAGGAACACGGTAGAAAGAAACAGGAAGCTGTCGCTCATCGAACGAAAGTAAAGTACAAAAATAAACACAAAAGGGAAACCGGTTCGGGTTACTTACACTGGAGAGAAAGGAGTGCAAACGTCAAAGGTATAGACAGTATAAAAGATCCTTTATATCATTAGTGACTACAAAACGTATATTTATAATTGAATCATATGTAGGTCGTAAATACATAGATCGGCATTGTTGGATTATAGTAGATCAGACTTATAATCAATACGACATTATGACTTTTTAGCTTCAGAAAAGACATAGAACTTTGCGTTCTCCTTACGCGTCTCGTAAATTTTAAAAGATTAACATCTGCCTTTCCCGTTTTCGTGGTAACATAAAACTAGCGACATTCGCCGCTAGTATAAAAGGAAGAAAGTACGAAACTGGATGGAAAGATGATATGAGTGATCGTATTAAGTGGTGATCTTGTACTTACACCCATAAGCAGACCTTTCATTTAGCGATTGCTAAAATAAATCATTCGGAATGTCGGTACCCATTAGATTGTCAAGTTCTTGCTTTTCGACTTGTAGCTATCAATAATGGTAGACGGATAATATTAATTTGAGCACAGATTTTGTTTGATTTAGCGAATTAGAGAGTGAAAGTATAGAGACGAGATGAGTAAGCGGATTTCTTCTGTTTTGTAATATGAAGAAGAAATTATAATTTAACTCGATCTCGTAATCTTCTTATTAGACACAAAAAAATATAACGCGACACCATATAAATATAATAAAAATGTCTCATAATATATAAAATTAATAAAAAGATTTCTAATTCTGTACTTTATTATTTTTTAAATAAAATTAGAACGAATAAAAATAACATAAAAATTTGAAATATACCAAACAAAATTTAATGTTTTATTTTTAAATTTATACTTACACAATTATTATAGATATTTTACTTAAAAAAAACATTTAAATATTTATATCTTTTAATAACGCTTTTACTTATAATTTAACTTCGAATGTAAAACTTCATAGTTTTAAGCAATTCGAAAATTTAATTACAACTTTAGAGATTTAAAATTATTTATTGTATGAAATAATTTTTCTATTTATATTGCCACTTATCTGTAGGTATATCAAACTGAAAAAAGGAATCAATATCAGAACGGTAACTATCATTAAGTTTTTATAAGTAGGATTTATTTTATAATCTTAAAATTAAAACCGTAGATTGTTTACTTGTAATTTTGGATTATAAGTAAAATAAAAATAAAATAAAACTGAATATGAAAAACTCAGTGTAAATTCTTAACTTAGCTGTGTATTTTCGTAAATAATTAATACATTATAAATGTAAAAACAAAGTTTGATATGCGGTGTTCTATACAATTGCTTAGTTTACTAGGACAAGAAGTCGCGTCAATTCAACAACAAGAAATAACAACAGTGCAACTTATATATAATAGTATCAAATCAATTTGAGTGTTTGCTGTATCCTCTATTGTTTTGCTCCAAACTTGCCGTTGATCTCATCTTGCTGCTGCACCTGCTGATCAGAGTCGTAAGCGGAGTACTGATAAATGTACGATCGAGTTGTCTGAGGAGCAGCAGTAAAACCCTCATTCTGATAAGAACCCGCTTGATTCTGATAGGTTCCATAATTCTGCTCCTGCTTGTGGCCTGTCTGACTGTAAGTACCGTCGTAATTCTGTGACGCGTCGTAACTGTCGTATTTGTCAGTTTGACCTGCCAATCTTGTGTTGGCCACATGAGCGCGATGATTGCTGCCACTTTCGGGCGATGTGTATGACACTTGGGAGTGATTCCGCGACCCTGGCTTTCGGGTATTTGAATACTTACTCTTACTCGAGAGTCTTACCCTCTGAGTCGACGAACTTTGCTTCGCACGTTCCCTATTGACCTTAGGGATTCCGGAATTGATCACATAGGTGACAGCGGCTTTGTTTCTCACGTCTGAAGGGCTCACGTACGACGCCGCGTTTGAATTGTAAACGTCCTGGTTCTCGTACGATCCATCGTACGATCCATCATTGGCACCGTTTGAAGCGTCTCTACTGGTATCGTAGGTGTTGCCGACTTGTTGCTGCCCTAGTAGATCCGCAAAAGCTTGGCCCGTCATCTGTTCAATCTGTTGAGTGTTGACGTATGCAGTAGACGGCTGGTAATCTTGATTAATTGGCTGTTCTACGTTGATGACCTTATACGTCACCTTCGACGAGGATATCGGTAGATTCTTCACTTGAACATTTTGCGCGAGTTGATTGTACGGATTGGTCGCTTTATACGTGCTGGATTGCACGTCAAGGTCCCGTGAGTTGCCTGCTATGTAGTTTCCGCCGTCCACGAAGTGACTCACTTGTGCATCTTGGCTCGTCTCTTCTTTCTCAACCTTTTTGTCCTGCTTGTCGTCTTCCGCGATGGGAACTTGCGGTGTCTCTTGATAATAGACACCTAGAAACTGCGGCTGCACCTGCGGCTGCGATTGCGGTTGTGATTGCGGCTGCGATTGCGGCTGCGGCTGCAGTTGCGACTGAGGCTGAGACTGTGACTGCGCCGGTGGCGGCGGCGGTGGCGGGAACAGAGCGTGATTGAAGTAATGAGTGTAGTAATAGGGCGGATAGTAATAGTTTGGATACGGTGACACTGGATTCGCGTACGGGGCAGGATATGAATTATAGGCAGGATATGGCGCGTTGGCGTACACATATAAGTCGCCGCCGTTATAATACGCGGGATAAACGAACGAGGATGTGCTGTTTGTGAGATACGGATTATAATTAGGATTATTGTAAGGATCCCTTTGGTAATTGTTGCTGTAGCTGGAGCTATAGGTGTCCTTGGCGTCGACTTTCGGTGCGTACAGCTCCGATGTCAACTGAGTGTTTTCTTCTGTCTCGGTGCCTCGCTTTAGTTTGTGGCTGTAAGGGTACTCCGGATATGTCGGTAGAAATGGATCATTATTGAAATTCTCAATTTTATCCGACCAGGCGAAAATTGCTGGTGATAGCAAGCAGAACAGTATCTGTAATAAATATTTGTATTTGTAATAAAATAGAATTGATAATTCTACAATTATGCTAATTAAAAATAATGTATACTTTCAATTTTGATAGGAGATATGGATGTAACTACTTAGTAATATTAATTAATAATATAATAGTGTACTGTGCAATTGTGTAAAAAAATGAAAATATTTATCAGTAATTATAATATAACTTTAGAAACTGGATTTAAATTAAAGATATGATTAAAGTATTGTTTATTAATTTATAATTATCTTCATGCATATCTACACATATACAAATAAAACAAAATCTCTGAAAATAAAGGTATGTTTTACATTAATTTCAAAATTAAATACATTAAAAATATGTTTCATAAATTTCGAAATTAAATACATTAAATCTAAAATTGTTTTGAAGCATAAGAAACTTCTCTAAAATGCCTGTCTGTAATTCCCGTGCAAGATAAATCAGACACTAAACTTAGTGCTAAGTATATTTATGACATTAAATTAAATATAAAATCTTCTTTATTTAATTAATAAATTTATTAGTTTATTTTATAATTTATAATTATTATTACTAACCAGCTGTTTCATCTCCGCCGTCGGATAGCTATGAAGCTATGTTTCTTCCGTCGTTTAATTGTTATCTCATCCAACACCTTGTCCGCACTAGTAATTTCGTAGATCAGACCGACACGACAGTTCCACCTTTAATGATACATCGGCCGACATTGAATTTCTCCTTTATACCCGAGCACCGGAAAAATTACGGAAACTAGTTTAACATTTCTCTGCTCTTATGTGTAGGCAACTGGAAGTGATAGTGCACGTCTCGATAGTGTATGGCAGTGGGCTGTGACATTAGAAAAAGTTACGAAAAACCAAGTTTATAATTTTAATGATAAATTTACGTAAAATAAACATTTAAAGCACTTGTCTTTAAAATTATAGTCGCTAAAGTAGTCAATTAATTTTTAATAGGAATAGAAAGTAAACAAATATAAGAATTAAACGAAAAAAGCTGGTAATCTTAATTTACTTCCGTAAAATATGTTTTTGTTCGAGAATTTCTCAAATCTCAAAGTCCATATGTGTCTTTTCATCTGTGTATATGAGAGAAATAACATTAAGAGCATTGAAGATTACAATATAATCATAAAATTTAAATATTAAATATTAAATATTAAACTAATAATCTCATA
The DNA here is from genome assembly GCF_001594115.1 of Trachymyrmex septentrionalis. Classification (NCBI taxonomy): domain Eukaryota; kingdom Metazoa; phylum Arthropoda; class Insecta; order Hymenoptera; family Formicidae; genus Trachymyrmex; species Trachymyrmex septentrionalis. The sequence goes on from NW_017305430.1 coordinate 42,887, forward strand.
ATATATCGATTTTTCAATGTACAATTACTTATATATCTTGAACTTTACAATGCTTTTTTCTCACAGCTCTTTAAAAAACGGATGTTAATGCATTCTACAGAATGTCTACTTCAAAATTGACTTACGTTTTTTTTTGTGCTTTCTTGTTTATTATTAAGAAACCCATTATTAAATACAGAATATCTCATTTTAATAAGTTCACTTGAGTATTTCAAGATAAGAGTTTCTGTTTTTTTTTTAGTTAGTATGGTTTTAAGAAGATATATTTTGATATAAAAAAATTTGACTTGCGCTTTTAACGCTTTCTCGTTTACTATTAAAATTTTATTAAAAACAATATGCTTTTTTTTAATAAACGCAAATATTTAAAAACATATAAACTAGAGATATCAAAGTTTAGTTTCGATTATGTGTGTTTCAAAAAAGATGCATTTTGATAAAAAAATTTGACCTTGGTCAAGAAAAGCACCTCTGTAATATATTTTACAACACATGATTTTCGCGAAAATCTCGATTGAATCGGCTAAAAGTCGAAGAACAAGACGATAGCCATTCAAAGCGAACGGACCAGGAAGTGGAACGCCCTCCGGCATCTGTGAGAAGGATCTTTCCAATCTTGCTCAAACAACACCTTTCGCGACTGTACCTTTGAAAACATCGATTTACTTTACTTTCACCTGTGCACCATCTCTCACCGACAAAATGTTCTTATCAAGCAGACCGCATCTATGATAACAACATTTGAAATGGACGATTACATTACGGTGATATTCGAAAAAAAAATCTTGCAATTTCTCTTACTTCAGAAAGAGATATCATGGAATAACTTAATATCTATTGGTACTTTTTACTTGTGTGTGTATCAGGTACCTGAATATATATCTTCAATAAAATACGATTCATTATTTATTAAATAATTTAAATATTTAGTGAAATTACTTTATAATTCCATGATATATAATACAATATCAGCATACATAACATAATTTTTCGAAGTAAATATTAATTAAACAAGCATCAATTAAAAATATATAACATTTTTCTTGCGTACAATTAAAATTTGTCAGATATCGATTTTTCTTTTAATAAACATCTTGAGTGAATTTTAAAAAATCTTATATCACACATATCGTCGAATTCTAAATATTTTATTGCATCTACTTAATTACAAATTCTACTTTATGCGTTTAACTCTGAAATTCTACAACAACAAAATCTTTTATATTTTTATATACCTAACTGCTGTGCTGCTTTCGCACACGTTCGCATCTCATTCAATTACTTCACTAGAAAAAAGTCTCGCGTTACAGGTCAGTACGTTACGAAAGTGAATCTCCGAGTTGTCTGACAGGATGGACTCACAAGTCCGAGATCAAGTCAAAGATGCGTGACGGAGGTCCGCCCGGAGGAACATCTTTGCGAAGAGTAAGAGCGGACTTTTCCCGCTCTCGCCGTACCGGGCGTGAGAGTGAGACAAGCCTGAGCGTGTCTCGCAAAACCAGTCAGAAAATAGTGAAACGTTGTGCTTTTTGTATTTACGAGACAGACCGGTTAGATCGGGCATATAGCAACGACGTGGGGCGTATATCTCGACCAGATTACACATCTGAAAAACTAGGACCTCTACCATGCGTGCGGCTCTCTCGTGTAACTGATGTCATGTCGCATCGTGTCGTGCTGCCCTCGCGTGCGTATGTAAGTACACACGTATTCACGCATATGAGTCACAGAAAATGGGTCAGGTACACGAAACAAGTAATGCGCGATTGGAGCGACTAACTAAAGTCGCTTTCTTACGTGTAGGCGACAAAGTATCTCCTTGGTTGAAAACTTAATTAATGTAAATAAACTAATTGCTTTGTCGTGCTAGTAGCTGAATGGTCGATCACGATTTCCATCACGATCTATTAATCATCTAGTGATCGGGAAGGAGGGGAGGCAATGCCATGTTTTATTATATAAAATTTATATTCAATTAAATTATGTTGAAGTGTTTCATATAACGTTTGGAAACGTTAAATATAGTTTAATAAGTTATTGTCTGTTTATTTAGCAAATTATTTTATATAATTTATAAATTTTAAATTATAAAATTATATATATTTTTTATAAGTTTTAAATTATGAAAATACAAGAATGATAAAAGAGAATAAAATTATTTACAGTTTTCAGATTCTTATTAATATTTAATTATTATTATTCTTATGAAGATGCTTATCAGCATCAACAATTATTAAATTGCTTATCAATTTAATAAGTGATATTATTACTGTAATTTTGCTCATGATTATACGTTTTAACACTGAAAAATTTCGGCGTGCAATTTGCAGAATCAGATATTTATATAAATTCACACAGGACTGTTTAAGCATTAAGATCCGCTTTGACTGAATATGGAATGCTATTAACAAGAATAATGAGAATGATAATCCAATAGAAAAATATACCGATTAATCAATTTCTAAGTTGTAAAATAAAAATACTTAATTGGTAATTATTTTATTAACCTTAGATACTAATAACAAAAATTATAATTTTATAATCTTCTTAGTTTAATTTAAATGATATATTGAGCTTTAAGTAGCACTTTTGATGTATAAAAGAATAATATAAAGTAGCAAGGCAACATATAAACTATATTTATTAAATAAATATTATTTTAACAAGCAACACAGAAATATCATTTTATTATGCTATGTAATTTCGCTTTCTTTTAAGATTAATTATTTTATAATTATGTATCCATATCATTAAAAAAGAAAATAGGTTATACATATATTATCATTATCAATTTCCATTATATATGACATTACGTTGCACTTATACATAAATCTTAACCAGTCAATCTTACCGTCTGCAGCTGGCAATCACTTTCCAAAATAAAATAAGATTTAAAAAGATATCTCTTACTCACCCTGATCCGTCCCGGCTTTGAAGTAAAAGCGATCCCGTTCTGTTCGTTGGACGGACTTATGCTTTTATTATATTTCATGTATGGTTATAACGTTGCCATTCGTGAGATTAATAACTTTCACGGTAGCGCCGCGGGTAAAAGCAACATTGGTCGTTGTCAGATACATCAATTTTGATGGACAACAATACTAACGACAGGATCCATTCAAGTATTTTTTGATACGCGTATTGCCCTCCATCGCGCGTGTCGAATCAATTACTTAGTATTCGCGAAAATATATTTGTAAACTCGAACACGCAAAAATAAACCAGCACTCTGTGTGTTTTAATTGCAGTGAATTGAAATAATTGGATCAAAATCATATCTTATTTGTCGATTTACACTTTCACTTTTCCGATCTCTTTGACCATCTTCATTACTGTGCGTGTTTAATCTTTATTAAGAAGGAAAACATTGGCGTACAGTCTTATGCATGCCGCATGCAATGTGCAACATGCAATTTATTGATATATAGTAATCTTCGTGACTCTAGAAACTCACATTTGAACTCTTATGATATTCGAAATTTATGAGTCGACTGTAAATATCGCTAAATTAATTGCCGATCGTTAATTGTCATAAACTTAATTAATTGTAATAAACTTAATATAAAATGATAATACAATCAATTTTCAAGATTTAAAGTGAGTTCTCTGATATTCGTTGGGAAATCAACTCATTTATTATAAAAGAGAATGTATAAAACTACGTAACAAAAATCACACTTGTTAGTGATACAAAAAATAACAAAGACTACATATGATATAAATATAGATAACAATTGGGTATTTGAGTACAATTACAGTACAGAGATTTCTGTCTCTAGATAGATCGTACAGTAGAAAATTTAAATATAAATATTTATTCTATCGTATCTCAACAACATACATGGTCTTCTACTTGGGAAATTCTATTGCTATTTTTCATGGCAAGACCGAGTTAGCATAAGATTAAATAATTAGACGGATTCGGCGTTTAATCACTCCTTTGTCGAGATCCAAACAGGGATCTTGTAATTATAATCCTAAGCTGTTATCGAATCCTGACAATGTGTCGGGACGCGCGTAGAAAGATTTACAAAACATAAATTAATATTTTCCATTTGGAACCGAGTACGAAATCGTGTCATACTTTGCGCCACCTAAGTCCGCATTTACAGTTTTCTCGGAAACGTATCCGATATATCTCGGACTTACACCAGTATGAGTGCCTTGTGAATCCGCGGATGTCCCGTGGGAACTGGATGAACTATATACTGTGGGTGTATAGCCGTGGCTTCCGGTGTAAGTTACGACGGGGCTGGAACTGGAAGCTGCTGCGTAATTTGCGCTGAGGGTGTAGCTGGTACCAGCGCCAGAGTAGCCGGAACTGGGAGAACTCACATGACTGATACTCGGATTCGAATAAGAGACACTGGGGCTAGAATAGCTGGTACTGCTACCGGATGAATGAGATGGTAGATAATTCGTGTATGTGATGCTGTTGGACGATCCCGAGTGAGATCCTGAAGCGATTGGTAGCTGGTAGTTGGAACCGCCGGACGAAAATCCGGAATGAGTACTGGAGGAGGATCCTGAAGTAGCGGGATAACTGGACGACGCACCAGAGGACAATGCAGAGATTCCGTGAGATCCTGAGCTTATCGGAAGAGAATAAGTGGCTCCTTGAGTACCCGAAGAACTACCAAGGGTAGAGATGCTGTGAGAAGATGTAGACGGGAGGCTGTAGCTGGAAGAGCTGCCATGCGAACCGCTAGCGATGATCAGGCCACCTGTCACGGGGTGCGAAGAACTTGAAGAGGAATGAGTAGGAAGACTGTAGCCTGACGAGACACCCGATGAGCCCAGTGATAAACCATGTTGTGGGTTTGACGATCCCAGTACGAGCTGAAAACCAACGTTAGATCCTCCGTTGCTGTAAGCCGAAAGTCCGTGGCCATTAGTAGCGTAGACCGGCGCGTTGTGCGAGTTGGAGCTGGAAGTACTTGCGGCACTGCCACCATGGGCTCCGAAAGTAACGGGACCTGTTTTTGCTGGAGCGAATAATGCGTTGCTACTTCCGCCGCTTCCCAGATGAGCTATGCTGGGCACGGAATAAGTGCCTTGAGCCGAATGTCCACCCAAAGAGACACTTTGATGACTCAAGTGACTGTGGCTCAATCCAGGTGACTGGTATCCGGATCCAAGACCGAGACCACTGGACGGCGCTAAGGAATATCCGATTCCATGGCTGACGGAGCCGCCCGAATTAAGCAAACCGCCGTGTCCTAAGGAGAAGCCACCGGACGATCCACCTAATTCGTAACCAGAACTCAGGCCCGAAACGGGAGACGAATAGGAGGAAGAAGATCCCGACGGGAAAGTTACCAAGTTGTCATTGATGCCGCGTTTGTCCTTCAGCTGCAATAGAAGCTGAGTTGGCAGATTTTCATTGCAGCAGACTCCACAGGCGAAAGCCACCAGAAACACCTACACGATCAGATCAGTTGTTATCGCACTTCTTTATACATGACTTTCTAGGGTGTCCCACTTTCGTGGAATTGATCAGTTTGCGTGAAAGTGGAATACAAAACTGTTAGCCAATTATATTAAACTGTTACCCGAGTTATAATTACAGATGAGCTATGAATAGTCACATTAATTAAACAAAAAACAGGTGGTAAATTCTAATTAGTCAGTGGAATAGATGAAAATTAATTGGCCGATCTAGCGCATTATTATCACAGTATTATGAGTTGATAGTCGATAATTAATATACATGATACGTAATCTAACAATGAGCGGTTACATGATAACTACATCGTATTAATTAATATTGTAATTCAGTTAATATTCGTGGGAAAGTATTTAATCACAATTTGAAATAGATGAATCGTAATTAATACGAGTGCTTTGAATTTAACGAAAAATGTGTAAAATATTTTAAATATCAACTTTAAGTCATTATAACTAATTAATTAAACTAAAATAGTTCAATCTCAATTATAAATAATGTGTGTGTGTGTGTGTGTGTGTGTGTGTGTGTGTGTGT
>NW_017305430.1:48919-51670 GCF_001594115.1 Trachymyrmex septentrionalis
CACACACACACACACACACACACACACACACACACACACACACACACACACACACACACACACACATACTTAATAAATAATTATAAAGAAAAAAGCTAAAAGATCTAAGCATCTGTATACGTAATTACATTTGTTATATTAATTAACTAATTCTTATAAAGAGTCTTTTGCTATAATAATAATTTTATTAAAATAATATTTTAATGTAAATCGTTAATATGTTAGTTTTAATATTCCCAGCATTAATACATTTAATCAATTTAAATACATATTCCTCAATAAACAAAATAAAAATTAAAATAAAAATCGCGAGTTGTAGAGTGTTTTATTTACTAGATCAGTAATGCGCAATCTGCGGTCTACGAACTGCATGTGGCTCATCCGCGAATTTTTTTATGGTTTGCCGAAATAAATGTTAAAGATTTTACCTATTTCTAAAAATAATCCTCTGAAAATGATTCTTAAAAAAGGTTGCACTATATTAAATATAATTATTGTTATATACTAATAATATAAATAAAATAACCTATAACTTATTATTGAAAAACAATATAAACTCTCTTTTGGAAACCAACCAAGAACGAACAATGGATGTTAAATAATATTAATTAAATTTAATGTGTTCAATATATATTAAAAATTGACCCACAACTAGTTTCGACTTACATAATCTTCATCATTTGGTTATGATATTACTAATAATATAGTAGTTTATAACAGTAGTTATAAGCGATTGATAAGAACTATGTAAATCGAAACTAGTTTTGCGTCAATTTTTAATGACGAAACTTTGGTCGGTTTCCAAATATAGTTTATATTGATTAGTAATATGCTGTAGATATTAATTGCAATATATTTAGTTTATTAATTTTTTGGACACTGTTTTGCAAATTTAAATACGTTAATATAAAATCATTACTTAATTATTTATTAGTAATATCTATTGAAAATTAAATGATAAGTAAAAAAATATAGTACTTATATCATATTCATTAAATGGAAACTAAAAATTTTATTTCTTATATTATTATATTTTACGTTAATTATAATATATTTATGTAAATTATTAAACGCACATTATACTATATCTTAATGCTTTAAAAGTTCAATTTCTTGGAAATTATTTAGAAATAAAAAGTTTAAAAGTTTAACTGAACATCACCTTTGTTTAATAATTTGTATAAAAAGAGCAATTATTTAGCTGTAATATGTACACACACAAAAACACAAAAATGATCGATACGGAAATTAGAACTGAATTTTCGCAAACACTTGTGAAGACGTGATACTCACGATAAACAACATGCTTGCTAAAATGGGGTTGCTGTTGTAACTATCTTGTAACTTAGTGGTAGACGAATGGTTGAATGATATTGTGGTCTCTGATGCCATTGCTAGCAAGAAGAAAGCCTTTATACATGGATCCCCTCTCGTACGGTGAAAGAAAGGTCTAGGTGAAGGTAAATATCCCCGCGCTAATATGTCGAGCGTCGCATCGCATCGTCGCCGTTTGGCACAGATAGTAGTCAACTGCAACGCGGGGAATATTCGTATGTGTTTTGTAAATCAGACCCCACTTGCAGGTGAAAAGCGAACCAATTCGATCCTTATCGACCGCAATTCTTATAATTAGTTGAAAAAGATATAATTTTAAGTTATAGTTAAATTATAGTAATTGTAACCATTTTTATGATAATAATAACTATAATTATAGTTATTTTTTCTTACTAGCTATACGTATTTGTTGATAGAACTATACATATAATTATTATCATTATGCCAGTAATAATCATGGTTGTAATAACATATAATTATAGTTACAAATATCAAAAATGTTTCCTTCAATGTGAGGAGAAGAAAAAAGAAAAGACTCAAAATTTATTGGCGAACAGTGTCATCTAGGTCAGCACATAAGGGACTCGGAAAGATTTATTGCTTCTCTTGCGTAACAGATTGAAATTTTGTCTTCTCGCTTCTTGTTACCCCTGCACTCGCAAGACATCTCGAGAAAGTGTACAAGGTCAACCACCTTCCGCACTTTCTGTCCGGGATATTTCAATTAAAGGCTTTTGTTTTCTTCCTTATACATTTCTATGAGCGATATCACGTAATATTCCTACTCTAAAATCAAGAAAACCTCGGAAGGCCGGGTATAATAGTAGGATATGCTAAGCCATTTTTAATTACTACTCTCTGAAGAACCGACGATCTAATTTCAACGTGATAAGAATTACTATTGTTTCGAGCCACTTCATTCCACCTTTTTTTCAGCATATTTTACTTTATTTTATTTCCCAGTGTAATTAATTACTGTAGACAAGCGGAAGCATTGCTTCGTCAAGCATCGAGAGAAAACGCAATTGTTTGCCCGAATCGTAGTAAGGTATCTAATTTGTTTTATATTCTTCACTTTTAGTTTGGACTTACAAGAGGGTCATCAAATCTAACATTTAAGGTCAGTTTTTTGTGGCTAGTGTACACTTTTAGAACTTAAAGTGAGATAGGTATACGTTTGATATTTGTCGAAAGCGAGAAAGAGAGTTCTAGAGCAGTCTAGTGCAGAAACAGAAAACAGACCATTAAATTCGTCGAAGTACGTACCGTTACGCGTAAGTTTTAGCAATTATCGCTATTAATTTATTCTGATAAGAGAAAGGCAGACTTATTATATTATGTATAAATGTGTATTTCCAGAAATATAAAATCGTTTTCCGATATTCTTAATTTCAGTATTTTTGTCCAAATATGTAT
>NW_017305430.1:51770-65148 GCF_001594115.1 Trachymyrmex septentrionalis
GTATCGTTTTCCGATATTCTTAATTTCAGTATTTTTGTCCAAATATGTATGTATGCTTCCGGACATTTAGTTCCTGGTTACGCTTCTTCATGCATGAAATAATTCCAGAATGGCTTTCTGAAACGTTCATTATTTGCATTTATTTTCACGGTTTATTTTAGTTGATAAAATCTACTGTTAAAGATGGAAAAGATCATCTTAGTACGCATACTTTTTATTTAATTTATTTTTATATACTCTTTTTTTATCTAGTTTTCAGTCTCTTTATCAGCCTATTAAAAGTAAACTGCTTTGTGCTATAAAATACAAAACTAGGCGTATCTATCTAAGTAAGAGATACAATGAAAAAAAGTAGAGTTATTGATACTATTATTTATTGTAAAACGTTGAAGTTAAATCTCAGGCATATTTTAAACAAAGTAAAATATTTCACGAAATTTCAGAAATTTCTTAGATTTATTGTGTCCCTTAACAAAGAAACTTTCTTTCAAGTCTAGAAAGATAGAGAGAATCTTACTTTTAACATTTACTTTAATTTTACTTTTAATCCTTACCCTACAAGTATGGGTCACTAGTGACCGAGCGATTTCGTGCAATTTTTTTTAAGTCTTTCGATAATTATAAATTATACTATATTTTATTATTTTCCAAAATGAAGTTCCAATATTTATTTTAGAAAGTTGAAAGTATGTTGGTGAATTTTTAGAGATTTTTTTAAATCATTGACTAGATGAAAAAAAACGGATGGATCCAGTGATCCCCGTTTGTATGGATGAGGCACCAAATTGTATCCTTGTACGGTAAGGGTTAATATTGATTGCAAGAGAGTGTAAGGTCAACATCACAGTGCCGAGCATTATGCGTGTGCTTCGTTCATTAGCCTCTTACATAAAGTAGCAAGTACTAGCGAGAAAAAGATGTTGACGCTAAGAAGTGTTCTCGGGCCGTACATATGAAAAAAGATGAGATATTGCTATACGTTGAAAGCTGATTGCCGTTTGAAAGTAAAATGTATACGTTTGGGGAAATAAATGAAAAAGTTACCACATCTCGTTTCTCGTTTTTGCGTCTTTATCTCGACAAACATATACAAAATTCGAGCATGTTTAAGAATGAATGCAGCCGTAAGAAAGTAATTGCGATCATTCTCTCATAGCATTACATTTAACTTGTTCCAACATGTTAAATTATAGTATCTGAAAACATTCGATTGTTTTACTTTCACTAGCAGGATAAAGAAAGGAACCGTTGCTTGTGGCTATCATCCAATTGAAAAGACAATGAATTAAGGGAATTCTAACAATTGTCGCGGTCTACTTCCGAGAAAGAGAAGTAAAAATAACAAGATGTATACAGTGCCTCATTTATTATTTTGGCAAAATTATATTTAAATTATATACAATATTTTTATGCTATTTTACACAATTTTGATATAAGTATATCTGATGTATAGATATTAATTTAGTAACTTCTTTATTGAAATCTGAATTTTAATTTATATATATATATATTAAAATTTAAAATATAGCTACTTTATATTGTATATATTCGTACAGGCTTATTAATATTTAAGTTAATATGACATTGTATAAATATGACATTGATGTTAATTAGTAATCAAAATCTGCATTGTATATAGATAGCTTCATCGAGAATTGCTTTGCTTATTATAGTCAGTGCATATCTATGCATAACAGAGTATCCTTGCACGTCAGATATTATCGCAGCTTTCGTGTGTTGCGAATAATATACCTGTCACGTCGTTAACATCTTGATAAGAGCTAAGTATAGTGCACATGCATTATTGCGCAAGACACGCACTAAAACGAAGCATAAAAGACAATGTTCCGCAAACATCATTTCTTTCGACAAGGAAGTGTTGTTTGTTAGTAATATTGAATTCTTTTAATTAAATTTAATTTATTTGAATTTAATAATTAATCAATTTCTACAAATTTAATTTTGTGACTTTAATTTAATTTACTTAAAATTAAACGAATATAATTTTTAATTTAAATATAAAGTATAAGATATATTTATAGAGTTTTATATATTGTACTTATTTATATTAAAAACCAAGATCATATATACGTTTATTTTAGTAAAAAAATTATTGGATACATACAAATATTTATGAAATTTGAAATTTTTAGGAAAAAATTAATAATTTTATCTAAATAATAAAAATAAAAATAATATTAATACTTATTAAACTATTAATGAAATTACTATTAAAGTCTAGAAGAAAATTGATTCTATAATTTATGAAGAAAACCATCTAGAACCATAACGATGTACGGAAATACGCGGATACGATGAATCATTATCCTGCTTTATGTGTGATTTCGAATAAAGGATGTCGTCTTAAAATAGCTTTCGCTTTTCGTGCTTTATCATCATTTTATTATAATTTTCTTGCATCGTCATAACTCCTTTTCCCACTCGATGTAACTCTTTCATTAGAACATATGATTCTTTAAATCCATTATCTGACGATACTTTAGTCTTTTACTTTCTTGTCATTTAAGATTTTTCTTCCTTTTTTTTAAATTTGTCAATTCCTTCGCTTTCCCGATCACTAACTTTTTCTCACTGCTTTCCGCTTTTTTATATGTTTATAAATCTCTTAACATCTTACTTCCTCATCTTTCTTGCCGATTTAGTCTGATCATTGCCGGAACTCTCGCTTTCTCGCTATTTGAAACTATTTTAAATAGCTAACATTTAACTATTCACAATAATAGAAAAGTATTGGACAGAAAAATGTGAAAACGTCTAGTTTGCGTATAACAGAAGCAATTTGTGTATCTGACGATGAATAGGATGTGAGATTTTCCAAATAGGGTCCAGAAAGCGTATCTGAGAAACTCTATACGAGTTCAGAGTAAAATGACAAAAGTGCATCAGCGGAATGAAATGGAAACCGGACAGTAGAATATAGGTCACTTGCGGAAAGTGAGTTGACAAGTTTAACGCGATAAACCCACTAGGTTTTCAGGGTCAACATGCACTTTCGATTCACCGGACTCGATGCGTGCTTGATCTGTCAAATATTGTTTGCAATTTACATTTACGAAAACTATGTTAAAATTTGGATTTGATAACGGTATGATTTAATCATGCTTACAACTTTCTCGAAGATATCGTCTATAGTATTGATGTAAGAGATGCAACGAACTATATACATAAATGTGTATATATATATATCGCTTATTTGCTACAAAAACCTAAAAAACAAAAGTTTTTTCAGAAAAATGAATATCAATGTTTCCGAATACTATAAAATTCATTAAAATTTTTTGTAATATTTTTGTAGTATTTTTTGTTTGTAGTATAATAGTTTGAAATGTAATATTGGTGTTATAACTGATTATAGAGGAAAGTATATTATATATATATATATTCTTCTTTCTCTTTTCATTCTTTTTCTGCAAGCAACTCAAGAAACTAGCAAATGAGCGATATGCATAGCATATAAGTAAGAGATCTACAAAAATATGCTTTAAGTTACGCTCGCTGCCTCCCATATATAATACATGGTTTCACATACATGGTTTTTATTTTTATTTTTTTCAGATTTGATAACTTCTTTAACTTTCTCTAAAACCTATAAATTTAGTTATCTTTTTTCTAAAATTTTGTTCCATTTCCATATCGTAAATATATTAACAATAAAAAGTAATAATTTTTTATCATTCTTATCCGATTTAAAAAATTTTAGTGTGTGGTCTGAAGAGCAAAGTTATTAAATTCAATAAAAAAAACGCAGATGATTGCAAGAAATTATCAGGCATTAATAAAGATCATTGAATGAATATGAAGCACTTCTATTCAATAATTATCTCATGATTCCGATTGAGATTTGTTCCAATCGATGAATCGGATTCGACAACAACGGCACGTGTCTTTCCTCCTCTCCTAGTAAGAATGAGTGCAATGATTACGAAATCGTATAAGTATCTTAAATAGCAATACGTTATGCATGCTTAGGATTGTTCAGATAACCCGACTGCGTTGACCGTGGCTGGAATTATCGAACAACTTTCGAGGTCAGAATCGAATGGCGTGGCAATGAGTAGCGATGAGGATCATGTCCCGACTATACGGGTGAGAGTTTCTTAGGTCTGGGACCGGAAATAATTCAGTTCCTCGACTCAACTTTCCATCGCGATTATATGAGATGCGCTACATGCACTGCGGTATGTCTGCTATTAGATTAATATTATGCGTATGTCTTAGACACTCATATTTAGTCGTTCTAATGCAATTCTTTAATGTCGCTATTTAAATTCTAAATTTTAGCAATTCTTGTTTAAAACAAGTTTGTCAATATATGATACGTCAAATTAAAAATAAAAATATCGAGAAGAAGAATTATCTTCTAAAGTACAAAAGTATTTATTTGACAAAATAAATAGTACATGTATTTACATATCAAAAAAATAAGTCTCTTTTGGAGACGGTAGAAGAGACACGCATGAAATTTCACAAGTATCATTTATATAATATTATTAAATCAATAAACAATTTATATATATATATATATATATTTATATAATATATATAATACGCACAAACACACATACACATACATACATACACATATACACATATATCAGCTTTTACAATCCAAAAATAAAAAATAAAGATAATCTACTTACAAGAAATCAACATATATTTCTACTTTATAAATAACATCTTCGAACGTTTGTATGAATGGCAAAGTTTCTTTTATGCGTAATCGACTTTTAGAAACGATAAGTGACGCTTAGAAATATTCACTTGAGATTCTTGCCACAGTATCCTAATTCCAATGAAACAACTGCGCTAATTATCATCTGCATAATGTCACTTTCTCGACGATGAATTTGAAATAAACGGATGCGCTGTAACAGATGGTGCAGCGGATATGCAGTATGAGGCACGTATTGAATAATCACCGTAGTTATATTCAACAGCGAGAAACTTAAATATGCTGAGTATTAAGCCTTGTATGACAATTTAGAGAAAGAAAAAATCATCTTGTTTTCTACAATTATAATAGAAATGTAGGTTACAATAGAGTTATGAATATTATTCGAATTAGTATATGTAACAATGCGTATCAAATTTTAGTACGCATTATTATATATACTAATTCGAATAATATGATTAAATATAAAGATGTGTAAAGAAATTATGTGCGGATCTTGAAAGGCGTCTGTCAAAATTTCGCAAGTTAAATCAAGTATCTACTTGCAATTGTAACAATACAATTAACGTATAATAACTCAAAGTTATTCTGTGTCAATAAAAACAAATAAAAGTCCCTATTGAAACGGTTGATTTGCAGAGCGCAATTCTTTTTGTCAACTTGAAACTTTCTTACTGAAACAAGAAAATGAAATTGTTTAGGTGAAATAGCAGATGATGTAGCGCACCGTCATTAACACATCGAAACCACGAGACTATACGATAATGGTTCTCCTTTGCGCCGAACTTTCTTCTTCAATCTCTCCCTCTCGCTTTTTCACGCGGATAAACAGTCAGTCACAATACCATGGATCGACTTGCGCTCCGTTTATGCTCTACATGGAACAGGAATACCTTATTTCCATATTTTCGCCGATCCTGTCTGCGTCATGTACGAAGGCGCGTAATTCCACGGGTAACTCGGTGAAACAGGTTTCTGCAGCTGGTAGGGAATATTCACGGGATAATAGTACACCGGATAGACAGCTTTAACTGGTTTATAAAGGACGGGATTGATCAATGCGGTTTGCACGCCGTACGTGTGTTGCACGCTGGACGTTACAGGAATGGATTGTACTTGAGTGGGATTCGCCGGCAGTAAAGGAGCGGTGACCGGATGTATCGGCGTCGCGAGGGGAGCAACAGGTCGTAATGGTTGAATTGGCAGAGCTATCGGGGTGATTGCCGCTGGTGATAGAGCAACCCCCGGTCGATTGGATGGTGAGACAGACGAGAGAGGCGGTGTTGTCGTCGAAGGTACTGATTCGGACGGTTTATGCTGTGGTTCTGTAGGAATCGGTATCCCAAAATGGGTGGGCGATGTTTCAGGTCTAAAGGATCCGGATGTCAAGATGCTGGTACTGTAACTGGGAGCCAAGTTGGTTCCCGTGATGAAAGTCGGTACAAATCCACCATAAACGGGGATCCCCGCGGGAGATCCAATCGCGGAAAAACCAGGCTGATTAGAAGCGGGTTGTGATGATACTATTTGGACAGTACTATCACCCTTAGATGATTGCGATGAAGATTGCGTAGTGAAAACTCCCGCTGCTACCGTTGTTGTCGGAGTTTGAGTAGTAGTCGGAATACCGTAGTTAACGGATAATCCCAAAGGGTTGACTGTGGTGTCTGGTAAAAAGGTAGACTGACTGAACGCGGTGTTTCCAGAGCCAGCAGTTGTAGATTGTGACGTCGTGGGAATACGCGAGTTTACTTGCTGTTTACTTATGGAGGCCAAAAGTTCTTGATTCTGAATAAAACCTGCTTGGTTCTGAGCATATCTTCCCGCCGTGTTTGCGCGCGGGTTAATCTGAGCCTGAGCGAGGGCCTGCTGCAATTGAATGATTAGCCGATCTTTCTCTAAAGCTTGAATTTGTTCCAGAGTCTCTCGAGGATCAAGTGTTCCCGATGCATATGACGGCAACGCGTCACGGTATTCCTCAAAGTTCTGCGAGGTCTCAAACTGACCATTTAGATTATGAATTTGATTACCGATATTCTGAAATTGATTATTGCTGGGCGCAAAGTCTTGATTGCTTGCGGGTGCGCCGTAAAGTTGCTGGATCGCCTGCGCGTTCTCGGACAAGAAGAATGCTGCGTCGGAAATTTGATTCTGAGCCTGCGCGAAATTCTGGCTCTGTGAGTTTGTACCGTGAATTTGTCCCTGATTTGGAATGTTCTGTGAATTGAAATTATTCGTCGAAGAATAAACCGGCAGCTTTTGATTTTGCGGCGGTAAATAATTAGCGGTGTGCATGCCAAACGGCTCATTATTTTGACTAGCAATCGGATTCACCTCCGTAAAATCAACGTTTCTAATCGGGCTCGGTATTTCCTGTTTCACCAGTCCTGTTCCACCGAAACTGCTTGATTGCTGTTGATTGACGTTGTACTGCAATTTGTTCTGATGTTGCTGAGCATGAAATTCATGTGTGGCCTGATTGGAAGTCGAGTGAATAGGAGATCCATATTTCGTAAACGGTCTGTTCAACTGGCCAGGGATCTTAAATGCTATTTGATTTCTGGATGGTTGCGTTTGGATGCGAAACCGAGCATTTGAAGAGACATGATTCGGCCTGTTATAGATGTATCCGGAATCTCGTTTCCGTTGCACGTCGAATTGCTTGGAATTGGATTTAACTTGAATTTCGCCAAGGTTCACCACTTCCAGCTTCGTGACTTCTGACTTCTGCATTTCGGCTTTCTGCTTAGCTTGCGTCAGCGAAAGCAATACGAAGACATAGATCACCTAAGAATAAATTACATTTCTTGCATAAAAATAGTTAAACATTATAATATAAAACTAAATAGAGGTATAATTAAAATAGAATAAATATTTAAATTAAATGTATAGGAAGTAAATACAAAAAATATATATGTAGCGGACAGTCGCCAACATAAGTCTTTTAAAAAGACACCCCCTATTTTTCATAAACTAAATATTTTTTATTAATACTGATAGAAACATAATCTGTTTATAGATGATTAAAAAAGTGAAAACACATAATTCATATAACTGTAGCTTGTTTTTATACAAAATCAGCTAAAAATGAATGCTACAAATGCGAAAATAAATTCTTATGACTTTTCTTGCCAATTGCATTGTAGTTTAAATAATAGTAGTTATATTATTGTATAGTATTGGTATAACATTTAATCGTTTTATATGCTTGTAGTTAATTAGTTTTATTTATATTTTTTTTATTATTTTTTTCTTAATAAAGTTTTAAATAATTTTATAAAATTATACAGCGCAAATCGGTACCTATCTGTAATACAGACCATAAATTTTTAGATTAATCTTTACAGTATCACGTTATAGGCATTATAGTATCAAGTAACCTTATTGAAGCTGAAGGCAATATTTATGGGAAGACCCTAAAGAAAACTTTCGCATATTTGCATTTTGCAGAATAGCACAAAGTATGCATTTAAATCAACAAAAAGCTTTTTATATTGAAAAAATTTTAGAAAACCGTATACATTTAATTATAGATATTTTGTAAAATTTTTCTGTGAAAGAAAAAAAATAGAAATATGTGACATTATGTATTATTTTGGGACCCATTTAGTTAGGTGCTCATTTTTATCTTAATGTATCTTTAATGTTCCAATTAATATTTTTAAATAATGAAAACTTATAATTAAAAAGAAAAAAAAGATACATGTTTTTTAAATATCTTTAAATATTAATTAATTATTTGTCTATTTATTGTATACGCGAAATATATAAAAACATTTCAAAATAAATTCATACATGAAATATTAATAAAATTTTATATTTATATAAAAATTAAATGCGTAAAAATTTTTTTACAGTTTCTTATTACTTATATGTATGCGGATCAATATACGAATGGACAATATGGTAATATATATATATATTATATGAAAAAAAGTTTTATAATTAAGATTATTACATACCAGAAACAGCCGCATTTTTAAATTCATATAATCCTTCTCGCACTTAACACTACACTGAGACTATCTTCTTTAATAAGAAACTACGCTATTTCCCATGAGACCTCGACATTGAATTAAACTGCGCGACTCAAGAAACTAATTTGTTTAAGGATGGACAAGTCCGGGCCGACTAAGCTACAGCTATACCAGCACATGTATAAATACAATCGGGTCGCGACCATCCACGAATTACAATAGACTTTCTTACGGGCTTTCTTCGATTGAACTTAGGCAATACTGTTACGGATTTGTGACGTTACACATATCGATGCAAAGAATGTCGTATACTCGGCATAGTCCTTTAATCGAAATTTCGTAGCCGCTTACTAAAGCCTTATCCTCGATAACGTATGTGTGTGTGTGTGTATGTGATTATTATAAATGTAAAAATAAAAATGCCATTGTTCTTTAAAATAAAAAATGTTAACAATAAGAAAATCGGACACTAAATATATGTTTCTAAATATACAATAATACATTTGTAATATACTATTATTTGTCATTCGTTGAAATTTAGCACACTAAAATCTGTTAAAAACATCCAAATTAAATCGAAAGATGTACTCTCTGGCGCTCAGCGGTAGAATCAATAACTTGCGCGTGATTTAGCGAAATTCAATATAAAACGCACCTCATCTTATTAAAACCTTCTACCAATGAATCTACGTGACAGGGAAGAATAATGAAGCGCAACTAAAAGTCCGTGGAAGACCAAGTTGGTCTATTAATTACTATAAAAGACACAGAAGAGATATTTAAAATCGCAAGACTTGTTTTTATTGAAAGGTACAAACACAGGTCGCGTTTCGTTCATGATAAAGAGTCTGAATATCGCTCCATTTGTCACAAGATAAGACGCATTAATAGAAAAGTAGTACTTCTCAAAATTAACGACTTTTCAGTAGAGCTCTTTTGGAATTCTGAATTGAAACGTTTTTATTAGCATGGGTAATTTCTATAACTTTATTTTCTTTTCATATTATATTTTTAATTATAATTCTTTAAAACTATATCATGAGTTTTTAAAATTCGAACACTGCTAAACTCTAACTAAATTCCATCTTCTTATCAGAATTATAATATTTTTCTATATAAACAAATAAGCCATATATATATATATATGTCATTTTTCCACAAAAACGTATTAGCCTTTAAGATCCAATTTTTCTTCATTATGTCAAAAAAATTTTAATTCTTCTCAAACACAAAGTCTAAAATTGAGACATAAGACGTCTTTAAAACATCTTTTAGATATCAAAGACGTCTTCTCGATTTTAAACACTGTGTTGTCTGGGTTATGTCACTTTTCTGTCAACGTAGCGATATATACAATATGTAAAACAAGTAAAAAAAAACAAATATAAAAAGTCGAGACTTGTGATTATCATCCTGTTCGCATCCGTTCGTAAGTTATACTCTCAAGAAAATAAGGTAGAAGAAACAAGCATCGTCGTGAACTTCCGACGAGGTCACGGCGGGGATGTCACGTGAAATGCAGTGAACAACTCCGGCGTAATATTCCGGTCACGCTCCCCGATATGCTTTCCCGGTCTCCTCACCCGGGTCTCTCAGTGAAAGTCTACGGGCGAAGTCTTAAGCCTTAAGGAATACGGAATAAGCGATGTTCCCGTTCGTAAGGACATATGTTGTGTAATGCACCGAGATTACGCGTAAATCGGACCACCACGCCGTGTCAGTTCCAATATCTCGAGTGAAATATTCCGAACGCCTGCGTGTATTACGTGAACACGATTTAATGTCCTGCAAATCAAAAGTCGGGGATTGGATAACGTTGCGCTCATCAACTTTCTTCGGCGACAGAATCCATAAACAAGCAATTTGAAAGGCAGAATGTAACTTAATTATGCATTGAAACACACACATGTCGTAAATGCGTTGTATGAAAAAACAATTTGATATTTTGGTTTTTAGATGATTTTTAGTTTTTTTGTTTTAGATTGGATCATCTCTTGCACTAAAAGTTTGTTGTTTATTCAGAAATTTTGTCAAGAAATATTGCTTATCTAAATTTATACTTTCTAATAAATCATTTTAGAAAAGATAATTACCTATATTTTTGATAGTTGATTTTAGGTAACCTTTGAATTGTATAGCGTATTCTCTTTTATCGCATCTATCGATTCACTGACTCTCATTAGCCTTGATTTATGTTAGTTATGTTTCTATTTTAAAAATTGAGAGTCCTACATAATATTATCTATTATATTCGATATAGTAACGAAGCGATAATTTCAATCGTAGGAATAAAAAAGTCACGCGGTGTCAGACAAACAGAGTGGAACGATATTTGTTAAAATTTTAGCTATAAAATTACGAATGAGGCAAAAAGTATGATCGGGAGCATTATCGTGGTGCAAATTCCATGAAATTTCTTGTCACAAATCCGGTTGTTTTTTAAAAGTTGCTTGCAAACGATGCATAACGCTCAAATAATATTCTTTGTTGACCAGTTGAAAGATAATCTTGATATACATCACGATAATTGAAAGAGACGGTAAACTTGATTTTTTACCGACTTTAACGAAGTCTCTAAACATTTTTCCTACGCTCGCGTTTATGAGATTCAACTCGTTCGTCGCAGATTTGGTCTCTCAATCATTTAATTTTCACCAAATCCTCAATTCAATTCCACTTTGGTGTAGATCAGAGTGTTGTTTCCATTAGTTGTAGATACTTTGTGGATCGAATTGGGAATGAAATAAGCGCAGTCACATACATTTCCATCGACTTAAATTTGATTCTACGTTATTGCTTCAGTGGAAACTGGACCAATAATGACGCCAATTTCTTCCGCTCGACATCTTCCTGCATCGCATTTAAAAGTTCGCGTTTTCGATCATACATTAAGCATTCGTATGAAACGCGAAGACGCAAATGCATGCACGATAAACTCGTTGAATTTGACTATGAAAATGGGGACTATTAAAATTCGATCGTAATGCTTTTCTGTTAATTATCCACCGCAATTACTGCAGGCCGTTTATCTAGTAATGTATCTCATAAGTAAAATAAACACAAACGAGAACTGTCTAATAAACTCAAACTTAAGCACGCAGCGTTATTTTAAATAATAGATATGTAATAATCGACCGAAAATTATTAATTGCAATAAATTATTACAAATTATTTCTTTTCTTTTCCGCTTTTTCATTTCCAGTATTGCTTTCGCAAATTATAATGCAATAACTTGCAGTGTAATAACTTATGTGCGATTATCAAATATCATTTTCGGAAGCGAAAATTAAAAAAATTAAAGTTTTGAGAAAACAAGAAGGGTAAAATTAATACGCCAGAGAAAATTCGTTTCTTTCAGGTAATGCAATTTTATTATTACAATATCGTAGGAGAACGAAATTGACAGTCAAAGACTTAAATGCAAACACACTCGCAGTCACCAAAAGTTTCGAAATTGATTAGATTGTAATTTAAGAGCAACTTCCATAAGATTTTCATAAAGTAATAATGAGATTTCCATAAGACTCGTCTTGTGCCTATCTTAATCCCGAATCACCATAGATTCCAACGTTTTGAGTTAGTAGTAGTGAGGAAAATGGTTGTAATAGGGATAATTGTAGTGATGGTGATTGTAATAGGGATAGGCAGAGTAGGGGTAGGCAGAGTACGAGTATGGAGAGTATGTATATGGCAAATTGTAAGAGTTGTATGCGTACGGGGCGGCGTACGCGTATGGTGAATAATACGATGAAAAGCCTCTCTTATCCCTAGCGGCATCCTGTGATTCTTTTGCTTTTCCAGCTTCGGAAGTCTCCACCGCCATAGAGATGGCGACGAAAGCCAAGAGAAGGATAGCCTGAAACATAAGTGTTGATTAATTCACAGTCGACGCTTTCATCGAATTTTGTAACACAAAATAGAAATTAAGTGTTACAACTTGTTCTTATATAATAAACAAGCCATTTTTTTAATTAACAAAAAACCGAAATGGATATATATTTTCTAATAAAATTAAATTTACTGTTTATTGTATTTTTTATTAAGAGAGTATAGACAATTTTATCTAATACTCTTAATATTGTAACAAGATTTTATATTTAATACTCAAAATTTTATAATTTTATAATGCAATCATTGATACGTTTACAAGTTCGCTAATGAAATGATGTGTAAATATATTTAAATTTGAGAAAGTAGCATACTAAATAAAACGAAAAATAAGATTGCGGATATACACATTAAACGAAGATGCAATTTGCAATTCTGAAAAGTTTGGAAAGATTTAGCAAATTTATAAAATGTTTATTATTTTATTTTTATTAATTAATTGTACCTATCAAAACAAATTTTTGTAGGAAGAGAAATTTTCTAAGATTCCATAGGAAAGGAAGTCTACGATAATTAGCTACCGGAGTACACTAGAATAATATGCGACGATAAATAGCTTAATCTGAAACCGGAACATATAACTTAACACAAGCTGATCGATTTACGCAGACGATTGCGGTAATGCGGTAATTAGATTATAATCGGCATATCACAATCAGCAAAGGAATTAATTTGAAAATCTATTAGAATGTTTCATGCGATACGTATACACAAAGCATAGATGAGGCTTGCTTACTCAGAACGCAAAAGATTATAAATTTTCAAACGATTTGTCAGAACGGTGGCTTTGTCCGACAATAATATAGTGAATGTGCGGCAA
>NW_017305430.1:65248-113171 GCF_001594115.1 Trachymyrmex septentrionalis
CACTCAGAACGCAAAAGATTATAAATTTTCAAACGTCAGAACGGTGGCTTTGTCCGACAATAATATAGTGAATGTGCGGCAAAGATATTGAAAAGAGACCTATCAGAATACTTACAAGTAAGTACTTCATAGTTGATTTGATAGCTTTTGGAAGATCAAATGCTGATGAACAGTAACTAAATGTGATGCCTCTGCTTTTTGGTGGATGGCTTTTATACCCGACGATCCGAGCGTTCTGCATACGTCACTAGCCGATTGATCAACATACACGCAGATCGTGTGGGAGTGTATATGGCATGTATGTGTTTGTTACGTGTGTGTGTATGTGTGCCTGTGATACACGGGGTTGTTATACGACGCATATTGTTTACACCTTCTCATATGTAATTCGTAACCGTGCGCTGTCATCATCATCATCGCGATCCGACATCACGTTCACGTATTCCGCGATGTACTCATGTACCTTTGATAGATGGAACTTGAATGAGGCAAGGGACCTTGGCAACTCGCCAAAGAGGAAAGTGCAGTTTTATAACTGTGACATAATTATTACTGCTCATCGTGTTCGCTTCCTAGTTACGCGCTCAGTAAACCTTAACGCGTAAATTAATTATTGCGCATTAGCAGTTAGTTTAGCTCACTAAATGATCTATGATTTGAGCCAGATTCCAAGATTTATAAAATTCTATTTATAAATTTATATATAGCGCACATTTGATACATATGTGTACTTGAATATTCGTCTTGTACATCTGTGTATTTTTATTCTTCAAACGTTTTGCTTATTACACAGTATATAAAATGTTAAATTTAATTGCAGCAAATCTTCATAAGTTTTATAAGTTTCATAAGTTTTATCTTCATAATTTCTCGTAAATTATTATTATAAATGCACTGTAATTCTTGTGAAATATCAAAAATAATATAAAATGACTGGACCCTGTATAATCTAAGTTTTGCAATTTTTTTAAATTAATATAAAAAAAAGGAGCATAAAAAATCACAACGTTGATTATTATTAGCGGTATATCATATAAAATTCATAAATATTTAGAACTGTAAAAACATATACGTTTTGGCTAGTATCTGGCCATCTTCAATATATCATATTAAAATAATAAATAATACATAAAATTCACGCAAAGTACATGATGGAACTTGTCTAGAATAACTATAGTCAAAGTGATTTTAAAATTCTGACGAATTTCTAAGTTCGATACGATGCTCGATTTCTTGTCAGTAGATCTTGACGGATCTCAACGCAAGATAGTCTTGTTTCGCAAATGAGTGGACACATAATTCCCAGATTCTAATAAGGGTGATAATTGTATTATTGTATAGTTAGGATTATAATATCTATTCGTTGGACGCATACCTGTGTTCATTGCAAACTTGTTGATTACATTATACAATTAATTGACTACAGTTATTAGACAAGTTCCATCATGTACTTTGCGTGAATTTTTTTATTATTCATTATTTTTTTTTATATAACATATTGAAGATGACCAGATATTAGCCGAAACGTATATGTCTTTATAGTTATAAATATTTGTGAATTTTAATATATGACATATCGCTAATAACAACCTGTGTGTGTTTTTTCATATTGTTTTATTATAATCTTTTAATATTTTTATTAATAACAATTTCACGTAATTACATAAAATTATTTTAAACACTATTAATTACCGTATCCTATAAGAGGAAAAGAATGGACTTATCATATATGTCAATAACATCCAGCACAAAAAATTGCTTTACTGCTAAGTTACAAACATTCCACTTTAATACTGGTTTTGTAATGGAATCATTTGGAACAAGTCGCGATAAAAATAGACACGGTTGGCTGAATAAAGTTAATTTATTACATCTGGCAGTTGGTTTATCATGCACGTTGGACATTTTTTTTAGTGATGGGTAAATATTTTTGAAATACTTTTAAAAACTATTCCAGTGACTGCTTAATTATGCTTGATGAAATAAGATATACTAGAAAAAAAAATTTATAATATTACAAAATTTTACTTTTGAAAGAAGTTTTAGAAATAAATTTATAAAATCTCTTTAGCGTTTCTAAACATTGTAGCTTTTTTGGACGCTACAAATTACTTTTAAAATCCCAAAGCTAGTATATATATCGCTGCATGAATACATTTATTATAGAATTGTAAGCTCTGCAGTTGCTCATATTTACATTTGCAAGAGCTAATTAAATATCCAGTTGGGATACACACGTTTAATTAATTAAAACATATGAATTTATTTCAGTTTGAAATCGTTCGCTTGGACAGCTTTCGTCTGCATAAACATTTATGTTAATTAATTAATAACTTAAAATAACTAAATAAATGTAAACAGACAATTTCACATAAAAGTATTTTTTTCAAGGATGCGTTAATTATTTTATATAGAATATGTTGCTATGTGATATTCTTTTTATGAGTTGGAATTTAGAAATCGTAACAAATTTGAAAGATGTATTGTATTACGTTAAAATAACATTTCCCCATCATTAATAACAAAAATCAATAAAAAATTTGTATTTGTATTTTATCTTTATTATAATCACTCCCAACAATATCATACCTAATTTTGGATTCTGATTCGATCTGGAACAGTTAAATGTCATCTGACAGAAAAGATCAAGGATATTTGCCAATCTGTGAATCTTATTCCAAAAAGAAAAAATAATTCTCGAAAATATAATTCTCGAGATTTTTTATGATGGCGCCATTATAAATGCGTTTCTAAATTAAAGTGATCAGT
The DNA here is from genome assembly GCF_001594115.1 of Trachymyrmex septentrionalis. Lineage (NCBI taxonomy): Eukaryota > Metazoa > Arthropoda > Insecta > Hymenoptera > Formicidae > Trachymyrmex > Trachymyrmex septentrionalis. Next base: position 68,018 of record NW_017305430.1, read on the forward strand.
ATCATGACCCAAATATTCCAACTAAAACAAATAATTTTGGCATCGACTGCACTGCATTTTATAATATTAAAATTTCGGTTTATATATTGAGTTTAGAATTAGTAAAAAATGACATACTGCATAAAATAACGATTAATATTAGGTTCCTCGCCTCCGCCGCTACGTTTTATGGCCTATAAACATGAAAGCAACCGAGTCATTAACAATTCAAGCCGCTCTACTTCGTATTTCTGTTGGACTTTTTACCTATATTTGTCGTCCTCGCATAGTTAAATTCGCGCCAATATTATCGCGCCTCGTAAAACAAAATATTTACATAAAACGAAAGAATGTCACTAAAATATACCATCATATATACGATTTTATATCATTATTATGTGATACCGGATATTACACATAATTTCTCCCTCTGATATTTCTTTAATTGATTCATATTTTTCACAAGATATAACTGTAGATATAATTGTATTAAGAATAATCAAGAAAGAACTACGATTTTTCGATCGACTCAGAACCGGTTGCTTCATCTTCTTTTGCTATATCTCATAAACTATATGATAATTTACTAATTAGATAAACAAAAGAGTAAAAGAGTAAGAGCATAAGAGAGATGTGATGAAAAGAGTAAGAGAATAAGACAGTGAGTTAAAGTTTATCGAAAAGTCGAACAACCCAGCCTAAATCCTTTGCTAATTAATTTCTCATCGTTAAATATAAAGTATATTTAATGTAATAAATTACACTATGTTCGCAAATTACTTGTATAATAAGGAAGAATTATGGAAATAACAGATTGGGTTTCGAAATCTATCGCTACTGCTATAAATTTATAGTTTACGTTACATGCACTATAAATTTTCAGTACTGGTAGTGAATTTTGAAACACTGTTACAATAGAATGATTAGCCCTGGCATAGACAGTTCATCAAAGAGAAATTAATTGAAACATGACTTCAATTCATTTAATTAATAAGCGCAAAGCATGAAATATATAATTGGTTTAGAAATATACTTACAAATTCACTTTCGAGTATGTACACGTGACATTTTATTGTACTACCTGAGCGATCAACTACTTTAATTTTAACCATTCGCAATCGTAAGATATTAAACTGTAAATCACTATAAATGATAATATGATAAAATAAGCTTATATCTTACCATAATTAATTAGCAAAGGATTTAGGCTGAGTTGTTCGACTTTTCGATAAACTTCAACTCACTGTCTTATTCTCTTAGTCTTTTCATCATATCTCTCTTATGCTCTTACTCTTTTGTTTATCTAATTAGCATTCACAGCATGTGCCATTATTAATAATTTCGTAAAGAATTTTAATAATTTATTCTTCACAATTGTTTTTTAAGATAAATTTTATATATATTACTATCTTCAAAAAAAGAGAAGAAAATTGTAGCGTGTTCGTTTAGAGCGTGTATTAATATATGTTAAAAATTAACATTTAATTTATATTTGTTTGCTATAATAACATTATAAATTACGTAAGTTTATAATGTGATCATCTTTTAAATGATATTAAAAGGAAATAGCATATTATTAAAATCTTTTAAATGTCAAAAAATTTCAAAAATGAAATCAGGACGAGAAATCTCTTTCTCTCTCTCTCTCTCTTTCTCTTTATCATAGAAAACTAATTGTAAAAAATAGAATTTTATTAATACGCGTATTACAAACTTATTATATCTAAAAGTTTATTATATATACAAAATAAAGATACATGCAATATCTATCAAGTAATATATAATTCAACAAAAAATTTTTAATGATCCTCTTAATAATTTAAATGTATTTTAATAATTATTGTTTAAATATATTAAAACTTACTTATAAATTACAAAAAATTTAGCACATGCATATCACGTTCTATTAGTGAAAAAGATAATGTAATTTATGTGTAAATGGTATTTGATTATTGTTATAATTACAAATTGGGTTAGTAATGTTATATTAAAATAACTGGATTTCCTATATATAGTCTAATGTATCCAATGTGTGAAACTTACGAACAAGTGGTACAACTACATTGCAATAATAATTAATTTATGTCAGATACAATTAACTGCATTTAACAAATTATGCATATTGCCAATAGAAAGCCAATTAAATTACTAATAATAAATGTTAAAAATGTATTAATTCACTATATTATTAAACATTAAATCCGTATTCACATCTCACTTTTATTGATGTGAACATTTATATGTGCTATAGAATCTCATAAATAAATACGCGCATCTACCGATAAAAATGAAGTGTGAATATGGATCTTAAGTTGTAGACATAATTCACTAATAATTGAGCAATCAGTGTGATTATTCCTACCACATTCAGTGCAGATATCTTTTAATTTTACTCATGAAATTTTAATAAACAAAATTTCATTAAATTACTCATCATCAAACCTTTTTAACTTGATTTTTATTAATTTTAGGATAATTTACATATAATATCACGAAAACTAATCCATCTTGATTAATATAAATGGAAAAAATCATATCTCGATTATACCATACCAATATACTCCAAGTTATATATATAAATACGTATTTTATTTTATTAAGACTTTTAATATTAATTGTCCCCCAAAAATTCATAATGCGTAATCTTTTACTAGGCTACTTTTCGATATCATTTCCAATATTAAACGCATAAAAACAAATTTAAAAACCTATGAAACATTCTTCGGATTAATCTTTTACCATTTTAATTTCTGTCCTAGTAATAAATTAAAAATAATAAAAGTTAAAGTATATCAAGTTAAAATTTTATAAACAATATTGTATATAGATTGATTATATATTTTTGTTTGAATAATAGACATAAATAGAAAGAAGCTGTGCTAACAATATGGGAGATAAATGTAGGGATTAGATAAATATACTATGTAACAATAAAATTTTATTTATAAAATTAAAATAAAAACACTTCAATATTTTAATAAAAATTATTTGATGTTTCCACAGTATCCATGCCATATCGCACATCAATAGACCTGCCAAAAATAAAACAATTTATTATTCATAAAGCTATATATTTTTTAATACGATATTTGATACTGGAAGTTGTATATCAGATAGAGCTAATAACAAATCACAACGATTCATGCGAAAGATGGTAATAATTAAATCATCATTACAAGTACATTTAAATAAAAAAATACATGGAATACAAATGATACCTACCACATACATTATTTTGTACTTGTTAATCTTATCTATTTTTAGAATTGTGTAATTTCTTCTATATTCATTTATTATTCCCAAAAAGAATTGTCTCAAACTTTTGCACAATGTTTTAACTTTTTAATCAGTCTTTTGTAAATCAAAGCATATAGGATAAAAATAGACTGGCACCAAGATTTATAACAGCGAGCCGCTCTTGGAATCATAAATCATTCTTATTTTTTCTGTAATATATAAACAATACAATTATTTACTATAACTTATTTTATATTTATTCATATTTGCATTAATTTTTAATCTTCGCTCAGTGGTAGTGACGAATTATAAACATATCACAATTAATTTTCAAAATTATAGAGATATACATCATTGATATACATTAAAAATATTTAATAAATTTAAAATTGCATTATAAAAAATTAATATACAAAAATACAATTATATAAAAAAAAATTTTTAATAAATCTAAAAATTATACGAATTTACCACGTATTTAAAAACCCATATAGCACAAATGTCCAACGGATATTCTGAACATCCTGAGAACATTCACAGGAATATCTTTGGGATAAAGTATGTTGAATGAGAAAGCATTCCTTTTTTTCAACTTGTCGTATGAGACATCTGAAATATAAAAAATAGTACCGCATTTAAAGATCTATTTAGATCTTAATATATTTAATATGAATACATAAACAATATCAGATAGGAGCGAAAGACAATAATATTAAGGAATCGTCAAGATAATTTCAGTTGAACTATGCAGTCATCATGTAATTGTATGTGCATAAATTATATAAGATTTATATATAAAAATAGAAATCTAGGTATATACCTTGGATATGGACTGCGTCACTTCCATGTTTCTACCAAAGAATTAAACTTTTCTCTGCAGTTTATCGTAAGTGCTGCTGAACTGCAGTACCTGTAATAAAGCATAAAAGTTTATTACAATTAATTAAATAAATACAATTAATACAACTTTATTAAGGAGATAGTCAGTACTGCAGGACATTTTCGTCATTAAATCTGATAAACAAATCATCATTAAAATATCAATAAACAAATAAAAATCATAAATTACTATACAATGTTCTTAAAAAAATAGTAATCATACATACATTTTAGAATAAAAAATTAAAATATTTTTTCTGTGGAAATTTAAATTTCAAATAGAATAATTTTTTTTTCATCGTAGCCAGATCTAAATAAACTTACCATTTCATTATTACATATTCACGGTTTCTTAAATTTTGCCTGAACAAAGATTCTCGGAACATCAATGTTCTCCTTTAAATTTACTGTACGTCTCTGTATGTAGTCACAATCCAATGTTTGAAAACCGACAGATTCAAATAGACATGCTATTTGTTCTATAGAGAAATAATAACTCCTGAAAAATGTGAAGAATATATTATTGTTACTGTTCCATGTAAACAGGATAGAAATACACAGGGTTGTGTTATCTAGTAGAATCAGATTTCAAAAAATTTATTTCATTGTAAATCAATTGAACTATGAAGACATCATATCTTTTTATTTATGTGAGCAGTTGTAACAAAAAAAAGTATAGAATCACCTGGTTCCATCTTGCCGCATATAGAGATTCTCACTGATCTTGTTTCCAGGTTTAAAACGTAATTGTGCCATATCGTACAATCCATAATCTCTAAAGAGCAAGATTCCTCCACTACCAAGAACATTGTATATATTTTGGACAACTCTATTATAAATATATGAGTTAATTAGTAATCGCAAAATTTAATAAATTGGAATCTTACAATAATATTAGAGCCGCATTTTTGATAGTATTATTTTATTAGTAATTTTTTTTATTAAACGTACTTGTGAAATTTATTAGGATGAATGGCTGATAATACAAAGATCAGAGTTGCAACATCAACTGGACAATCAATTTCAGCAAAACAATTTTCTAATGTAACATCCGCTTGAAAAGCTTTCATTGTTCCCAGATCAAATAACGTATGACTCTACAAGGAAACGACTATTAACGCACCGGTTCGCAACTTAAACCAATTTACAATTAAACTCCAAAACATACACATAACATTAATAATTCCTAACGAAACACATTTCAATTTTCTTAACTCTAATAGCATTTGCCTCCGTTAAATTAATTTGACGTATTGTTTCAATCACTGGATTATTCTAGCTAAATTTTCACATTGAGAATGTGTGCTTGTACAATTTTACGGAACTCTACATGTTCAACTAATTTTATTATCATTATGGACAAATTGCGACCGATGTAATAGAAAAATGTAACTACAAAGATAACAAGACTGAGCATTGCATTGTTACGACTAAAAATAGATATGAAGAAATAGGTAAACTTGCACCACTTTGCGTAACTATAATTTGCAGAAATTGTATTTAACCGTTTTATGATTTTTACTAAATTTGCATTAATTTATCGACATGTATACACTGAGGATGACCAACAAATCGGTCGAAACGTGTTTTTTTTAATTTAAATATACAAAAAATTTGGCTCTTAACTCTGTTATTCATTTTTATTTAAAATCCGAAAAGCGAATGTACCTTCAACAACTCGATTGCCCTCGTGGATAAATCGCATGCAAATATTCTCCGAAAGTTCAATCCGTCCTCTATCAACGGATAAACGAAATTGCCGACCCCGCAGCCCACCTCAAGGAGGACATTTTGATTTCCGTTGCCGCCCAAACCCAGCAACTCATCAAATTCCCGCGTGGTCCAGTGTCTATCTTTGAAGAATCTGGTATCGTTCCGCTTGTAAAACAAATCCCAGTGCTTTTTCGCGTCTCTCTCAAGCTGATTCGCGCGAAATTCGGTCACCAAGCGAGAATCCTGCGCCCGCATTCTATCGATTTCCTCCGGCGTGAGACGCTTTGCCACGTGGCCCACATTCGATTCAGCATTTTCGACATATTCGCTCATTCTTTTCTATCAATTATATTATCGAACCGATTAATTAAATTTACATCGCAAAACTTATTGAATCAGAAGAAGTTCATGTGATATTTCGATAAAAAAAGAAAAGAAATGCTTACCAAGATTGAGGACACGTTGAACCTTTCTCGTTGAAACGCCGGAAAGAAATGGACGATGAAACGTTCGACGTGGAGGGTGGAGTCAAGAAGAGCGGCATAATCTTTAGATGAAAAGGCAACGTTGCATGCGCTGTTGCCATGATAGAAATAGCCACGTAATATCACGTGATATTTAGCGGTAAATTCGAAGGCGTAATATACACAATCCGAAGAAAATAGCTCTTTACAATATTATATATAAGGCAATTATATTTAATATTTTATTTAAAATTAAAAAATAAATGTATGTATAATATTTGTAAAATTAAAAAAAGTAATTAATGAATTTATATCTAAAAACTAAAATAAAAGCAATTTTCTGTTTTTGTTAAATAAATTATCAACCCACGCTTTTGTTGATCAAATGTAATATTAGAATAAAAGATAATCAAAAATTGCTATAATAATCGATAAAATAAAATATTATAATAAATTAATACTAATGTTTTAAACATTTTCTTATATCATTGATATAAATATTTAAATATTTATCTTTTCTCAGTCTTTTTAGAGAATGAATGTCTTTTTTTATAACATAACGTAAATTACAATAATTATACAAAAAAATAATATAAATAATAAAAAATTTAATTTTAATGATTTTTACTAATAAAATATATTTATTAATTGTTAATGATAGAACTTTAATATCATTATTTATTTAATTTAATTGAAAGTAGAGATGTACAATATGAGAACTTATAATCACATAAATCTAAATAAATTTAACAAAAACTTTACCTATGTACGATTTTTATATTTTGATTAATACGTTATTAATATAAATTTTATAATAAAATTTGAACAATTTAATAAATTTATTTAATGCATTGATGTGTTACTTGACAAAATATTAAATAAGCTTCTCTTTGAGCGTGGTGTCGGTATGAATTCCACGCAAACATTTTTGTTTCATTAACATGCAGAACCCATAGGGGACAAATATTTTATGCCACCGTATAGCATTGGCACACAATGACACACTATTAAAGGGGGCTAGACGTGACTGAAATTCAGTCAAGTAATTGCGTATCACTCATGGACGATGAAAACAAAGAACGTATATGATAACGCAAGTATCAAGACATATCGTTATAAATATTAATGAAATATCTGAAATCGCCATACGAGCGCGCATAACGTTTCAATTGATCGCTTTCATTTTACGTAGCACGTGTGGGCATTTTCCACATTATTTAACGCATTTTACGTTTCACGAGGAGCTCATAATGTGCAAACCGAGCGCGGTCGAAAGAAAATGAATCGATTGAGTAGTATGTAGGTCATTGCAGACCACAATTTTGTAGAGAGCTTCGCGAGAGATGTAACAACCATAGATTACCTGAATGGAATGAGAAACACGTTTCACAATTCGCAGTCATTAATGCCCTGCGTTACTACGTCATTCCATAGTTTTCAGCGGGGTCATCCTTTGCAGCCGCTTTATAATCGTATATTTTGCCCTGATCGTTAAAAAAAATGTCCCAATTAAAATTGCACTTTTATCGAATGATATATGGCATACTGCAACCAGATCGAATTCATCATATGATTAATCTTGATTATCATCAGTTTTATTGATTTCTTCATTTTTAATCTTGTTATTTTATATATCTATTAAATGCACGCATCGATTTAAATTATTATATTAAAACTTTAAATCGGTCAACAACAAATGCTGTTCAGATTTGTAAAATGTAAATTAACAACTCTGTTTTAAACAGAGATACAATAACATGAAGCAATTAAAAAGTAGAACCTCTGTATAAACGAATTTATTAATCAAGACAATATATAATAGAACCTTTTTTGGAAATTAAAAATAAATATTTTTGAATTTGTGACATTAAAAATTTTCAGTCATTTTTATTGTATTTTATACAATAATTTTAAAAATGTTCAAATTATTAGCTTTTAAAAATAATGTTTGCAAGAGTAAACCTGAAATAAAAACTTTTTTATTTTTTTTTACAATAAATTACTATTATTTATTTGTATAAGAAAATTTCGAAATTTGGTGAAATAACAAAATCGCATGTATTCAAATCTATGAAAATAAAATTTTACAAAAAAGTTATCACCGTATCGATAAGTGAAAAGTAAATATATCGAAAGATCGGTACGTGACTAGATAGAGGACTAGATAGAGGACATATCTATCATAAATATATATCATAGTTAAAATAATTTGGCTGAAATACTTCTTGCTACACTGTTTTGAAAATACAGTTTTGAGAAAAATTTTATGTGTTAATTGATTTTATAATTGCAATTATTGAAATAATAATATAAAAAATAATATTTATACATTAAGTACATGTGTACACATTTTGGAAAAATTAACAATTTTTTTTAGATTTACAGCATTTTAGGCAGAAGATAATTAGAAGTTGTTTAAATGATTAAATTATATAAATAAAAATACTGTAAGAATTGTTATTTTAATTTTTAATTACTTTTTATTTTTCTTATCTCAATTTTAATAACGTTATAAAGAAGAATATTAAAAAGAGGCTAATTGACCGAAAAAATAATTAAAAGGAATAATGTTTTTGTAGATTTTAATCTTCTAGATACACAAAATTATTAAAAAGTTCGTTTGAAGAATCGAAAATTTAGCAAAAAATTTAAATAAAATACACCATGTTTGGGTTTAATTTTCGAAGTGTTTCCCAAATGCTTCAAATTTTTTAATAATTTTGTTGTATCCAGGAGGTAAAAATCTACAAAAAACATTATTCCTTTTATTTACACTTTTAAGTCGATCTTTTTTTAACATCCTCCTTTAAATGATCAATTTCACATATGTGTATGCGATTGTGTAACTATTGAAATTTTATATGACGTTATTAAACTTGAAATAAAAAAATTAAAAAATAATTAAAAGTTAAAATAAAAATTCTTATAATATTTTTAGAAATTGACATCCTATCGGTTATAAATTAATATCAGTATTTTTATTTGTATTGAACGCGGATATGCAGAAGATCAAATTACATGAATAATTCGTGTTGGAGAGCTACCGACCTCTATCGAATACATACCTACATATATAATCGGCAGTATGGTAAATATCGGATTTGCATTACATTTGCTAGCATACGCTACGTGATTTTATTTCGATATCATTACTCGAAAATTTATTTCGCTAATTAGCTGACCGTCATAACCCACTAAAGCACGCTTTCGCATCAGCCTCCATCCGGGATATCTTGCGTGGTTAACGAGCAACAGCACGGGATGCATAATCATAAAAATAATCCTCATTCTGTGGACATGGAGAAAGAGAGAATGAGGGGGAAGGAAAGAGAGAAAACTCTCGCGAAATTGAACGCACTCTGGCTCTCACGAGAGCGATCAAGAGATTATCCGAACTTCTCCCGTTACCAATGCGCGTTATTACGCTTCAACGGGCTCAGTGCGATTTACGCAGTTTCAAATAATCCTACTAACGTTTCCATTAATGCTGTGATGGATCCTTTTTGGAATTTTTCCGCGGGATAAATTGCAAAGATTAGCTGTGGTCATTGTTATCTGTAAATCCCTGTCAGCTTTGGAGAGACGGAAGTGGACAGTTACTTTTATGCCTACAACAGAAAGAATAAAAAATTTTCCCAAAAGTAATAAAAATATATATATACCTTTTATTATTCTTAGGCTTCATTTTTAACGGTGAAAGTTTGAATCAATTAAAAATCGATTTTTCTTTAGCAAAAATAACGAGAGGTCATTATATACTCATTTTACTTTTAAATCTGTAACATATCATCTTCGCAATTAAGATAAGATCTAAATTAGAATTTTATTATAATAAACTATATTTAAAATTTACCAGTAACATAATTTTGTAAATTATTTAATTCCTTGTTTAATTTGCGAGAAAATCATCTATTTCAGTTGCTTAATAATTACAAAGTTATCGATACCTCGATATTATGACTAGAGAAATATCATATCTAAACTGATCAAGAATCTAGGTATCACATTAATGATACATAATAAGTGGAACACTCTCTCTATATCATAACATTTTAAAATATTTATAGCAGAGATAATATGTACATATATATGTATTTATATCGCGTATTATGTCATGCATTGCATGTCAATAAACCTAATAATTACTTATTAGGTTTATGTTTCATGAGAAAAAACTGTACAATTGTTTACATTTGTGCAATCCCGTGGGCGTTTCCCACAATTTATGTAATTGTGTTACACGCATGGTCTACGAAATGATAATTACTTCTCACAATCAAGTGAAGCACGTTATGAATAGATTAGATTGTATTACGTTTCTATTGACAAAGACCGCATCTCTGATGTAATAAGTTTTGTTGATTCGTCGATTTATTACCAAAAATTTGACAACTTTATGATATTTAAGAATACGACACATATTATATATTTTAATTGTGTACCATATTTGTAAATATCGTTCACAAATATCCAGCACGCGTTAATATTTTAAACTATTTTAAAATAACTAGCTTTCTTACTAGCTTTGAATTAAAATACAGCATTAACATGTAATTAATCATCAATAATACAAAATCATACAGATATTTTTCCTTTCTTTAAATCGCTCAACGTTGCTCGTGAAATCTATTTAATCAACAACAAAAATAATTAATAACAGTTATTATAATTATTAATACATTTATATTTATCTATATATATATATATATAATAAAATATAAGAATGTCAGCTGCTGAATGTACTTGATATAACAAATATTAATTCTTTCACAGTCATTCAAAATGTGTAGACAATAACTTGTATTTAATGATTCATGATCGAAGAATTTGTCTAAAAACGCGCCATATGGAAGAACATATTCACATTCCACACCTAAAACTTCAACTCTTCGTAGTTTAGTCTCTTACTTTACATAACTGCGAAGTTACAAAATTACGAATGCCAGAGGCGATACTGAAATCGGACGGTTTCGTTATTTTGTGCTGCAAGTTTTTAATTCGTGCGTCTGTATAAAATACATTACGTTAATATATTCAGCAAATACATTTTAAAATATAAATTGACATTAAAAAATTTAAGCTGTGTGCTAAATAAATAATTCTAAGCACTTTTTACTTTCTTTCTTCATAAAAAAAACAATGCTTTCAAATATTTTTTTTCTTCACTTGAAGTGTCAAACTTGTAAATTATTCATTACAACAAAAATTTTATCAAATCGTATAAATCATAGGTAGCGTACGATGATTTTCATACACTTGTTAACTTAACAAGACGCATCTTATTGTAATGAAATTGTTCGAATTATGTAAACTGGATGAATTTTGACTCTATCTCTAATATCTTATATTGATTCTATTTAACAGGACTAGATTCTAAGGAATCCCTATATAATTGTCCAATTTCGAGTATGTCCCTACGACAATCGATGCATCTCAATTATTACGGTGCGATGCATGAGAGGCGCGCACGTGACCATAGGCGCGGCGGTGGAGGCACGAAGATGCCTCCTTGTCGTGCCTTTTCCATTCCGCCGAGGTAGGCACGGCCGAGTATCGTATATACCGTTCCTCCTCGTAGGCATTCCAAGCGGGAATTCTCGAAAGCCAGTTGTGTTGTAGAAACCGTGGTGCGGCTTGCCCGCTCGCCGGTACTTTCGACCGATCGTAAAGCCGACCGACGTTTCACAGCTCCGTCCCGACCGCTTTCAGTAACACGGAATTTCGCCACGAAAACGGACACAATCATTTTGCCTATAGTGAACTATTGGAATCGCAGCCTGCCCGGAAACCCCACCAAGGCGAACCGTACATAAAATTCTGGTGAGTTATGTGCACGTTTCTACCTGTCTATCTACCTGCGAAATCGACGGTCACTTCTGCCGGAGATCCATCCTTTAACTGTTGAATGGGACTTCGCTTGGTTGTTCAATATTTCAAACGTCGAGGCGTTGGTTCTCTAACTAAAATTTACGGTTTAGACGTGTTATTTTTTTTGCGGAAGAACGTTCAGTTTCGACGTTATGTTACGTTTAAAGTATATTGAAAATTGTATATTGGTAAACATGTCAATGGAATTATAGCGAAACTTTTCGCATTTATTATGAGCGTTGTTCGTGCAAACAATATATTTTAACAGATTTTGAAAAGACATATTTAAAACAAAAAAACGTTTTAGTTAGACAATATTATTATATAAAAATGCTTGTTAAAATTTTAGAATTATTTTTTTTCCGTTATTTAGTTATACAGATTAAATTTTTCGAATGTATATGCAGATTAAAGTTTTTTAACATGTACTAATATTTGGATATAATTTTTAATAATTTTTAATTAAATGGATAATAATTTTTTTTATTTGGATAAATAATATTTTATAATTGTATTTAACTTTTAATTACACAAATAAATAGAGTTTTATCTTAATAATCTTATTACACGCGATATTAATATAACAATTAACAATAAAAATATCTAATAATTTATATTACTTTGAAATATATTGTAATCCGATATATAATATTAACATTCGTATTATATTACAACATCCTTGTTGATTTGGTAATATCGTAATGAAATTATCAATAAATTAAAAATTAATTCATGCATATAATTTATTCAAACTCTAGTCATGTAAATTATCTTCGTTCATGTTAAGTTTAGAATCGAGATCATTCGTTTCTACATGATGATGCCAGTCCCTCGTCATCGTAGAAAATAGCCATTGAATTACGAACGTTCTAATTTCTAATGATTTACGTGTCAAGAAGTAATCAAAGAGAAATCTTTCTCAAACGACTATCAACATTTGAAAAATAATTTGAATAAATAACAGTTTGAGTGATTGCTTACAATTAAAAGAAATTATTTTTACAGCATTTTTAAAAGAAATTAAAACTTAGTAACAAGCAAAAGTTTCATATTTTAATATCTATTATCGCACCGATATGATGCGTGTCAATTGAAGTTTAGTTTTGAAATTATTTAATAGGTCTACAATTATTATTTTTGACAGATTTAAAATCAGTGGAATTGCTTTTTATTGCCGGATATAATATTCATACAATTATTGAGCTTTAACAATCGCTTTGAGAGAGAAGAAACTATATTAAAATCCAATAGGAAACGTGGAAGTTTATTTTAGAGCCATCACCCATCACGATAGCCAATATCCGTCGTTTGGAGTTTACCTCCAAATTGATGTTTGACAGACCTGAAATCGACGAGACTCGCTACATTTAGCAATTGTCCGAGAATATCATATCATTTGCGAAAGATATCTCGCGAGTTTCTCGGCTCTCGAAAATCAAGGAAAACCGAGAGAAAACCTCACAAATGAAATGTCAGGGCTGAAACCATTTGCATGAACGATTCCTTTGTCTCGATTCCTCGAGTCGGGCGAGGCTCGTCGTTTCCGCTTTAGAACTTTCGATTATCGCCACTAGCGGACCGTGTCATAGACGAGACCATTTCCGGGATCTTCGATCGATTATCCGCGTCATGAATAATGCTTCTGCGTCATGTAGCGTTTGCAGAAACGAAGGCCGCGCTCGCGGAAAGAAGCGGCTTGAAGTTACCGGATAATAAATTCTAATCGTCGCTTAGACCGTCCATGCGTTGTAATCAAGTCTTCATTAAGCCGAAAGGATCGCAGGGTGAATGGCGGATCTCGTGGCGCTACATCCGCGCCTAATTCCGGGGTTGCGCCGTGCAGTTTTACTGAACATTCGGATTCACTCTGTGCTCTACTTAACTGGCGATTTAATTTTCACTCGCACCGCGGCCGAGTAATTAAACTGCTCTCTCTGATCATCTTCACTGTCCGCAAATATGCGACACGCCATCATCGTTATTATTGTCATCATTGTGAACGGCCTATAATTTTACCAATCTCTCGGACACTCATCTTGTTGGAAACGGCGACGAGATTTCTAAATGTCGCGAAACGAAATGAGATTGATTTCTCTTCTCATCTTTAGAGATCGCGGGAGTGGCGTTTACGCGAGTTGGACATTTTTCATTAAAGATATCTTAATCGTCATGAAAACAATTAAATGAAATGTTCGTTTCTCTACAAAGAAATTAATGTATTTAACTTGTGATTGAATGTTAATTACGACTAATTGACTTGTCATTTTACATTTAACTTATAAATAATAAATTTTTATTCAAGCTTAAAGAAGAACGCATGCACGAAAACGATTTTGCTAAAGTATCTAAAAATTTTAGTAAATATATAGGTCTGAAAACAATTTTGTTGAACTATATCAAAATAATTATGAAGGAAATTCAAACATGGTGAGAGTAATAGTGAACAAATTTTGATATTTTAGCAATGAATTTGAACGTCTTAATAATTATGTTAATAATCCAACAAAATTTATTTTCGGATCTACCTAAATTTTTATGTAGCAAAATCGTTCTTTTGTGTGAGTATAAAAATTAAATATTATTTTGTCTGGGTGAACCAGATCGTTTCGATTAAAGCTACTCGTAATCTGATTCGCAATGCATTGAAATGATGAAATCCTTGTGAGGCAACGATAATTGTTAAAGTGTATACGGGTAAAACTATTTTGTATGTGCTGAAACATTAAAAAGTTCAACTAGATACAAATCTGTAAATAATTTTGTTAGATTATTAAAATAATAATGATATAGGACGCTCAAGCTTGTTGCTAGAATGTAAAACTTTTTGGAACATTGCTCATCATGCTTCCTATATACATAATTATTTTGATGGTCCAATAAATTATTTTCAGATCTGTATTTACCCAAATTAATAGTTATTTCAGCAAAAATTGTTCTTTCCGTATATGAGTAAAAAGCGGCGCTTTAAATCTTTTCAGCCAAATTCCGCATTCGCCATGCCCTATTTATGACGTGACGTACAGGTCGTAACAATACAGGTGCTGTGCATCGATGCATGGATCAGGTTTCAGGATTATGTGTAATTAACTGGCCGTATTCATATAACAGTGAAAACAAAAACCAAATCGTAACACCGCGGTAGGACATTGATATAAAGCTCTGCTTTACAGGGAAATTACATATTACGATGAAATAGCCATCTTGCACTCACTGCAAACTTTGAAATCAGGTCGACAGAAATAATTACCATGTCGACCAAATATCCCGCCCGTAAACCGATGTAACTTAAGAAAGTCAGCCATTAGAGAGAGCACACTTAGTTCTCTCAAGCCATAAATTAACCACCGGTAGTATTGTGATTTCAATTAAGTGATTTATTGAGCTACATTAGTCTGCATAACGTCCCACGTTCAACATCATCCCTATAATTGAACCTTTCGCGGTAGACGAACTAATTCCGAAAGGACAACGCCGCTTTTCATTCGGATTTTCGTCGACAATGTCGTTTTCCATTCAAATTTTCGCCGACGGTGTCGCTTTTCATCCTAATTTTCAGCATTTTCGCTAAGTGAAGTGATTCAAAGGGATACAAAATTTGTTCTTTCTTCATAAAGCCCGATTAACTTCATCAATATCCATTCCCAATAATTTTTATTTTTATTTTTTTCTGTAGCGGCAAATAAATATACGAAAAAAAAAGATTTTGCTGAAATATCTAAAAATTCATTTAAATACAAATCTAAAAATAATTTAAGTTGAACCATCAAAATATTTAGGTATGTATATTATTAGATATTAAAGAACAATGGTTACCCAATCCTTTGAAAATAACTTTGTTATTTTTACCTTCCATGTATGTCAAAATGTAAATTAATCCATTTCTGTAGTTAGTTTGAAAATAAACAAGGTTCATATTAACGTATGCACTTAGTACATAAACTAAATTTGAATTAAATTAAACTTAATACATTTTCTCGAGTTAAATTGTTTAATTCCATTTGTTTTAGTTAAATTAATAACACATTAAATAGTAACAGTGACGATCTATGGAAATGATTAAAAATAACTTAAATTGTGAGTATAATTGAACTACGACTAATTTAACAATGTAGAATTCAAGTATAATGAAGAATACTACAAAAAATTTATTGTAGGAATCAGAATCTTAGATATCCTACATAATTATTTCGATGATCCAACAAAATTATTTTCAAATTTCTATCTAGTTAAATTTTTAAACACTTCAGTGAAATTGTTCTTTCCGTCTAATTTCAAGAAGCTATTTCTTCGACCGACTGAAAAGGAAGGCTCTTCCTCACGGTCTGCAAGCACGTCGATGTTATCCGGATGGATGCACTTCCTCGTCAACAATCGCGAAAGTAAGTGCATGGAATATATCGAGTCCGGTGAATCGTAATGTCGGTGACCGCTCGAACAACAGCCGCAGCAGGCTTCGTCGATACGCATTCCTGGACGAGCGCAACGTTCTCGGTCTTTCAGCACGGCGGGAAAAGTGCTTAGCTCAAACTTTCTAAGCGTTTCACGTCATGCCACATTCGTGGCTCATATTCGGCCGGGGCACAAAAAAAGGGAGACAGATATATGTATGTTGTTCCGGTAAGGAAAACCGTAAAATCAGTAGAAAACCATAAAGTTCGTCATTATGCAATCCCGATAAAACCTTATCCGAGGTTTATTTATGCGATTGCAGCCGACCGCTAACGAATGCAATTAGAACTCCATGCACGCCCGCTCACTACCCACCCGAGTCGCTTAATTACGCTCGTGGAAATTTTTGCGCCGGCTAAAGTCACTCGCGTACTTCTCCCTTTCCGTTCACTCAGCTTTTATTCGTGTTTTAAATCCTAGACGAAATGTTATTCGAGATTCATCGTGCTCCACTTCGATAAAAATAATTAATATCACGCGTGATCTAAAGTACAAGTAATAAAAGAATTTATTATTTTTAAGAGCTCCAGACATAGACAATATTTTAGATTCATCATATTGTTAAGTATTCCTAAAACTTATGTACATATGTAATTTTAAATATAATTTTAATAATCTTAAATTTCTCAAATATTTATCATTATATCCTTATCGATTAAAATATATGTATAATAATTTTAATACAAATCTAAAGTTTTAAAGCCGCAAAATATTCGAATAATTTATTTTGTTTACTACTAACATTATTTAATATAATATTATTTACGGATCCACTTTTAGAAAGTACAGACCTCATTACTTGCGCCATCACAATTGTGACGACCATCATCGGATACGTCAATCATGTACATTTCGTATTATACGTTAGATCGCTAGCGTGCTATAATTTCTTGGGATGTAAAATGCGGCATACGATGGTGCTATTACGCGAATTGCCGTTTGTGCTACAGGAAGTCATGAATGCGGCAGAGTAATAAGAATGTAGCAAAACGAATGTGTCGATACTTTCACAAGTAAATCGCTCAAGTAGCTTCGCGCAACTCAGGTAACTTAAATTCATTCAGCTCAGATAGCTTCACGCAGCTCAGGTAGCTTCGTGCAACTTATACAATACATAATACTTCCGTAGGCATTATCTATTAACATTATTACGCATGGATACGTTTTTTTACGATAGATTGTCAGAAGTAAGCAATAGCAAAAATATTTACGTGGTAAAATTTATATTAGATTTCTCTTAATGGACATATTAGTTTATTCGAAACTATAAATACTTCTTATTTAAGCAATTTCAACAACTTAACATTCCTTTTTTTATAGTTCAAAATTTGAAATTGTTCGATGCACATTGAAAAGAGGAGGCTGTAACTATTATTTTGCGCCGATGATATAAGCATCAGTTTTTTAATTTAGCACCGAACCAATGAATACATTGGCCCATTCCATTGCTTGCTTATTTCAGAATTATTTAATTTCAATTTTACGTTACCACGTTATCGTTATGTATGTGTTATAGGACTGCTAACAGTTGTGGAAAATACAATAATAAATGGAAAAGCCCCGGTAAAATTGGATACGCGTGCGTTTTCCATAAACCAGAATTATACTACATCCATTAACAACTGCCGACGTAAATCCGAATAGAAATAAAATTCTCGCCACAAGTATGCCACAAGACAAACCGCTGCAACCCAAAATGTGGTTACAAAATGAGGAATATCAGAGCGCGTTATTGCGGACACGTTCGAGGATACGTGTTCGTGAATCCTCAAATAAAATTCTGGTTGCTTTCTCCGGAAGAATTAATTTTGATAGACGGAAGATTTAGGACGCACAAGACGGGATTAATATCGTTGTGGCGTCCAAGACTCGCCTTCTATCAGAAGTAGGTGTGTAAGATGAGCGTCCCGCGTGACGTCCAAATTGTCATGCAAATATTGAACCGTGCACACATGGCCAACACTATTTGCCTTTTACACACAGTCGTGTTGGCCGCCCGCGGTCAACTACAAGTACCGTTGCTTCGTTATCTGGAAATGATATACACACACAGCCGTGCACAACACATACAAGCCAGCACGTCAACCACGGATTACACGCTGTACGCCCGCGTACCTGTAAACAGAAGCCTCGAGGAAATCATTCTGATGATTATGGAGAAAGGAGAAGAGCGGTCAAGAGCCCGAAGCCGTTAACCGAAGCGTTTCTCATCGCGAAAACTAACGTCGATATTAGTGTATATAAATGGTTCGCTGAATTTTCATGAATAACATCGGATAAGTCTCTTATAAGTTGAACTAATAATTTAATAGTTTAAGATTGCAAGAATAAATTTTTAAACTATTATTTTTTCATAAAAAGTGGAAATTAAAAAAAAATGCTAAAAAATTCACGATCTGATATTATAGAGCGTTTGTTCGCAACATTACGATCAATCGTTCATGTTCCGTTAAGCTTCAATCTCATTTTTTGCATACTTGATATCAGTGCACATTAACGGAATATAGTAGTTCGGTAACTATGTATTAAACAAATAATACAATAAATAACCGGTTCTTAATCTAATTAACTCGGTAGATGTTGTAATTGAGCCATTTATAAAGTAGAAATTAATTTAATATGCAAATACAGTATGAACTTTATTATACATATGTATGTCCAATAATCGGGAAATTATAGAACCTTGTAACCATAATCCTGTTTCTTTTTTCAATTTAAATAGAATATTCTCTCTCAAAAATATTGGAAAAAAAAAAGAAAATAACTAAGGTAAATGTACCAGTTAGTGAATATGACCCAATTATTGAATAAAGTAATAATAATTTTAAATATTAAACTTAGGTACTTTAAATAAATTCATCTTATTAAATTTTGTAAACAATTTATTAAAGTCTTTATTAAAAGTCGTTATTAAAAGCTTATTAATAATTAAAAATTTGTTCAATAAAAATTTTTTTTTTATTAAACATTTTTAAATCTATTTTTATCGATTCAATCTCGAATTGTAATTGTTTAAAGTTTTTGTTATTTCGTTCAATAATTGGATCATGTCCACTAACACATTTATCTTTATTGGCATTTCTCTCTTCTTGAATTTTTAATAAATACACACACACACACATTTCAAATTATAAATTATTACAAATTATTCTATAAATTCATTTGAACTTATAATTGAAGAATCTGATTTCGATAATCAGTTTTTTTTTCTCTATCTTAAAGCTAAATTCTCTTATTTTTTCTTTTATTTAAAAACTATATATTGTACCTGGACATATTCGCAGAGAAGAATTTTCTGAAATATAGGTCGCGCAATGAAAAGAAACATTCAACTGTTATTTTTTCGTTTTGTTTTGTTGGTTTTGCAAAACAGAATCTGTAATCTAGGTGCGTTTCTCGCGACGGTGTTTTCCCGTCATTATTTCAATACACGGAATCCGAAGAAAAAGCCTGTTAACTTCGTGGCGGGACCAACACGTCGGCGTGGATAATTATTTGGCATACATTAGTCACAGAGAGCTCGGCTGAAGATCGTGCTTCCTAAAATGCTTCGTTAACCACAGGCAAAATCGCGATTTAATTCCTCCTACCGATCGTTAACTGCACCCCGCAGAGATGCACAGCAGAGCGAGTCGATGATTGACGATACGATCGAGAGTAATTAGGTATCAAGTCGCATTAATTACCGAACGGCAATCACTGATGCAATGGTACAGAACGTACTCGAACATAACATTGCTTTGATTTGCCAATTCGTGTTATGTACGTCTTGAAATAATGAATTTCTGGAAAAATTATAACATTAAATGAATAATATCGACTTCTCTAAAAAATCTCTGAATACAGATAAAGTATCTACCATTTAATATTTCGTTAAGCTTTAAAATAAAATAACTAGAATTCATTTACCAAGTAATTAATTACCGTATTCTTCAACTTTAGAGTATTATATACATATTTACACATATTTTTCAACAAAACAAAAAAATTGTAGATTATTATTTTATATTGTATTTGAAAGTAATACAAGAATTTGACGGCAATTTAAAACCTGGATCAAGAATTATATTGCAATAAGAAGTAAATGTCTTTTTCTAAATAATTAAAATGAAATGATGAAAATTTACTTAAACTAAAAAACTGTATTATTAAATTAAAAAATTGTTGAATATTTATTTTTTATGAAAAGTATAAATTTTCAATTGCAGTGACTTTTTGCAGAGATTATACAACTAAAACTGTCCTTAAAAAATCGATTTTGTGCAAGGATTCATAGTTTATGGTAAAATTTTATTTAAAATTTTATAACACAAAAAACACATTTAAAGAGTGCATGTATAAAAATATATTAATGAACATATCAAAATACATAATGATATATAAAATCATAAATTAAATTTTACGTTAAAATCAGATTGAAATCTTATAAATCGTCCCTAAAATGAGTTCTTAGACTCTTTGTCAATTTACGCTTATCGCTTCTTCTCTTTAGTTCGAACCGTAATTTACGAACGAATCTTCGGAAGGAAATTCCAGCGAGGGTTACATAATTATTAACATGCGTTAATTGCGCGTTCAAAGCTGCTGCGAAGCGTCAAACGCGCGTTCCATGCATTTTTAATTTGCACTAACAAAATATGCTGAATTCGCACCGTTGCGAATCGCATATGTTTGGCTGTGTACGAGAAGAAAGTCGGCACCATCGAAGGAATGCGGCGATTATCTTCATGTAATAGTCCGTCTGATGAATGCGCGTGGCCGATGATTTTTATCGAATATACGTGCTGCAACAGCTGTGCGATAAACGTGTGTATCGTATCCTCAGCCATTCCATTGTCCGCGTGTATAGCGATACGAAGGTAACTCGATCGTTCTCAACTACGGGTAGTTGTGCATACTGTCCCCGTGGGAAGCCTTGTCCTCGTCTCCGAACCCGTCCCATCTTGCGCATACCTCGTTGTAACTTCCAACATTCCAACCGGCACACGTCTCTACGACGGGCAAGGTACTGGGCGATTAATTGAGATGACATAGCCGCTTATTAGCATGGCGTTGCAATATGCAATTGCTATCTATCTCGCTTCTATCCGCGCAAGTCAATATTCTCCTTTCGTCTCTAGTTACAAATCCAATTTTGAGATGGATCTAGTAATAAGATAACAATAAGGCAATCATCTCGTAATTATTTCACAAACACTACTTCCTCGTCTGTATTTTCGAGAAAAAGAGACCAATTTCGTGAAAAGTATACTATTATTATATATATATATAAAATTCCTATTTTTTCACTATTATTATGTCAGATTGTAACGTCAGAAATGTACAATAAAAAAAAATATACAATAAAAAATCTTGCAAAATAAATTAATATGGAAATATGTTTTAATAAAATAACATTTATAATCAATAAAATTGATTTATGAAATATATCGGAAACTCTTCTTGTTTTCGTTAATTAATAAATAACCATATATATCTGAAAATGAATTACGCATATAATAAAAAACGAAACGAGCTATATTTATAGCTATGACAATTGTCAAATAAATAACATAATATAGAATTAAATGTAATTTAATTTCTTCCCAAAACAAGAAGGTAGTTGTGGGTATATTTTAAAAGTTTATTCTATCAACTGCTTTTTATTGAAAATTATTTTTATTTAAATATAATAGCAGTATGTATTTAATTGCGTGTTTTCTCGATTCTCACGTTACAATCTGAGATAGTAATGGTGAGTGAACAGAAGCCTTACATTCTAATTACCGATCGATCGTACTATATAATTAAACGCAAGTACAATGGTTTCATTCGGCGCAAGGCAGTAGCTCGGAGTGTAAATTTTGTGAATGCTGGAATTAAATGTGTAACTTGAAAGTCTTATATTATTTTCTCTTTTTCGACTTAAATGTTTATTAATTTTTCTTCCAAATAAATAATAGTATGTTCTTCTTCTTTTCTGATATATTCTTTACTTATATAGCGCAGAACAGTATTCTAATTAAAATACGATAAAAAAATTGTTATTTCTTTTCTTGATGAAGATATTTGAATTAAATTAAAATGATAGAAAAGAATCCTTCACATTTTGTACGGCAAGATGGACTGATCCTCTTGAAATTTATTCTAAAAGAAATACTTATCATTATGCTTCTAAATTTATCGAGAAAATACAAATATCTATGTAATTTCATAGATATATTACAAATTTATTATGAAGATTAAGGCAAAATGTAATTATTCGTTAATAATTTTAGGTAACACGCATATATTCTTATTTCCGAGAAATATGTGCTCTTCTTCATATAAAGTTTAATTTGATGACCGTTATAGCATAACTGCTCGTTATTGAATTACTCCCGTAGTTTGCAATTAGAATAATTAACGTAATTCCCGTCTAGGGAATAGAGGGACAAATGTCATACCTATATTCAGACATGCCATATATTCAGTTTCAAGACTAGAAATGATTAACGAAATAATTACGTGAGAATGTCTCACACGAATGGATACAAGGCTATTGCTTTTATTCATAATACTGTTTTCCAATTCAGCCTTGAAACAATTAATCCGCAAATCTATATATTCATAAAAAATGTTTTCTTCCAAAATTTAATATAAACACAAACGAGAAGATATAAAACTTATAACTGTATATATAATTACAAAGTATAAATTCTTAAAACATTTATAAACTATCAGTGAATAAAACATTTTTCGCGTTAATCTTAAAAAAAAAAAATACGAGAATTAGTATCATGAAACGGCAATATTAAATCAATTAATCATACACAAGTTTTTTAATGAAAGATGTACAGCTTCTAATTACATGACGTAGTATAAATTCTTGATTGTTATATCAATAAATAAAGCGTCTCTCGCGTTAATCTTAAAGAATAAATGTCATGAAACGGCGAGGTTGAGTCAGTTAATCATATAGAGATTTTCGACGAACCATAATAAACCCGATTTATCGTCACAAGTGTGACGTTCTTTATGGGCGCTTATCTGCCGCTTGGATACAGGAAAAGTTAATCATGATAACCCAGACCCAGGAGAAACTCTGTGTTATACATATACGCACACTATCATTAAACATGCACGCGGCCGCAGGTGCACGCGTGATGTTCGTACGATCGTAAATGTCACAGATTCCGCGTATCCACGCTAAAACGTATTAATTTTAGCGTTGCTGCCGCTCTCCGTTTGTCGTCCCCGTGTGACAAGCGTTAATTCATCACCGGCGCAGTCCTTCGCCAGGTGATTCGTTATGACCGGGGGGGGGGGGTGAAAATCTCGCCCCGCGATCGAATCCCGTTATCGAGAGACAGCATAGCGGCACTGATTCACGTGGCGCGGCGAGTGCCATCCTGTCACTTCCGACTATTTTTCACAGAGTTACGAATCACGTCGGGGCACTTGACGCGTGACGGATACAGAAAATTGCGCGTCGGTCGACTCGCGCGATCGGAAGAAAGTATCGCAAGAAGCCTGGAGATGGTTTTTGCGCGGGCACGTCCCAAGTGCCAAGTTGACGTTCTTGTAATGTAAAGTTACGGCGCTTTCTATTGTGCACATCGCTTCTCGCGAATCTCTGCCATCCTGTTTGTGCGGATGACATTTGAGAATGACAATATAGACACCTGCATATAGATACGTAATCTCTTACTCCCTGGATGGGCAATGAGTTTTTCTCCCGGTAGTCATTGTACGAAAGGCGCTCCTTTACAAACAACGTATACGTTAGTACAAAGCACTCGTTATCAACGAAAATGTTACCTCGCAGGCAAAGGGCATATATGAGGAACATCATAAAATATCTCTACCTTTCTCACGTTACCTTTAGTCAAACAACTTTAAAGCGCAAACGAATGAAACATAAATAACAACGTCTCTTTTCATTTTGCCGAAGAGGACTTCGGCAATACCAGAAATGTGGAAAACGCTCGCGAGAAAGCTTCTTGAGAATGCCGCCGTGCAATATGCGAGGCAAACATCGGTTTCACGTCCTGGAGTATCTCTTTTAGCGTATACATATATTTTTATGTCTGATATGCATCGGACAATGCTCTTCGAAGAATGCATCTACCATTCCGCATGTACGAACTGACATTTACATACCGAGAGAGAAAGAGAAAGAGAGAGAGAGATGGGGGGGAGGGGATCGGAGGAAAAGAGCAGGAGAAAGGAAATATCTCGCTTTCCGAGAGAAATTCGTATATGAACTGCGCATTGTAGGCGTCTTCCTCTCGAGCTGTATGATCGATGAAGTTTATCTCACGCTGTTAACTTCATAATGTCAAGTTATACTCAAATTGAATTATTTTTAATCATTTCTATAGATTGCCATTATTCCTACTCAAAATATCAGTTAATTTAATTAAAATAATTAAACAATTAAACAATTTAAATGAAGAAAATGTATTAAATTTCAAAGTAAACAACATCCATATTAAAGTATATACTTAGTGAACAATACTGTCTCAAATTTAATATCATTTACTAATTGTAAATGCATTAATATGAATATTATTTACTTTACTTTGAAACCAAACACGGAATATATTGACTTACATCTTGATGCATAGATTTGGAAGTCAAAAATAACAAAATGTTACATGTGTACACAGAATGCCCTATTTTATTTTAACAGTTAGTTTTTTCCAAAACTATTAATATTATAATACAAAAAATATTTTAGAAAAGGAATAGCTCTGAGAGGAACGTATTTGGTCACGTTGTTTTTTTCTTCAGATAAATGAAATATGATTTTCATATAATATGATTCCTCAAATTATTCTACATATAAAAGTATTAAAATAAAGATATTAACAAATCAGTGTAGTTTATAAGATATTTTATACTTTATTCTCGCAAATTTTGACTTAAAATATAAAATATCTCATAAACTATTTATTTTTGGATTACTTTAATACACAGTTCATTTTGGACTACTTTAGAGCATAATAAGAATCAATTGATATAAAAAATTGATGCTTTAAAAAAATATGCAAATTGCATAATTTTATTGCGCTTTTTTAGCTTGTGTTAACTTGTTGAGATGTTTTGAGAGAGTATGTTGGAAATTGTTGGAAACATTTTTTCACTTATAATCACCATTAACAATAATTAAGTGAGCAAATTTAAATTATGTCCGATTGCAAATTACGTGCAGTAATTTGATTTTTTACCTCAAAAAAGCAAAAGTGTAAGAAATCAATCATCGTTAATTAAAGCAAGCCTTTTAAAAAATTTTTTTTTAAGAAAGTCTTTCTGTTTCACGACAATGCACGTTTTCATTCAGCAAGACGAACACAGAATTTGTTGACATAATTTTGTTGGGAATTTTTTCATTATTTATCATACTCTCCAGACCTTGCACTGAACGATTTTTATTTATTTCCTGCGCTTAAAAACATTTGGGTGGCAAAAGATTCGAAAGCGACGATGAAATCAAGGCTGAAGTAAAATCGTGGCTCCGATCCAAGAATACGTTTTTTTTATATCACTGATACTGAAAAACTAGTTGTCACGTTAACAAGTGATTAAATTTCAATGATGACTACATTGAAAAATAATTTAAGGACCAAATTAATAAAATAAATAAGTTTTATAATAGTTCTATCTTTAATTTTATTTTTCTGTGATGGAGAAACTTTATACTTTTGGGATGCCCCTCGTATATATACATACGCACAAATATACATATACATATATGTATATATATGTATATATATATATATTTAACTCAAGAGATAAGTTATCACTGCTTTTTTTATATCAAACAAGTGCATCAACGTTATATCATTTGTTTGCATTAATCCTTTAATTCTCGATGAGTTGATCGATGTGCTGTCGTTATAGACATCGACGAGTAAGCATACATTTCGCGAAGAAATATTTCGCACCGTCGAAGAAATGTCTTTCCGTACAACCAGTGAAATACGAGCCCGGCGGGTTTAATCGATTCAACACATTAGCAGTATACGGTTCCGCCGCTATTAAGTCAGCTGAGCGAGGAGAACGAACACGCGCAAGATTTTCAGCGATCGTCGCAATTCCATCGCGTGTCTATCGCTACGAAGGAGAAGTTCTCCATTCTCTATTCGATTCCGCGACGATCACGGAAAATCGGTAGTCGACCTAGTACCACATAGTGGTCGAGCCTAGATACGGTTTAGAAAGGCAAGTGATTCTCTTCGACAAAAGCAACCCCGCCCTGCCGTTCACTTTTCACCGAAGGAACCAATTCTTCCGTCTCACTTCTCGGACCCTCCTTGATTTTTTATCTACCGAGAGAGCCTGTACTTGTTAAAACAAAAACTAAATTTTTTATGAGAGTTGTTTCGAGCGTTTTTCTAGTTAAATTATTGCGACATTTCTTGCTATTTTAGATGCAATAATTTTCAAATTCAGACTGTCATTGTTAGCAAAAAATAATTGAAAAACTGATTTTTTATTTCATTTAATATATAAAATTGTATAACATTTTTCGATCTCTATATTTTATAATAATAAATAAAAAAATGTTAATTTAATAGTGAATATTTATTAATTCTCTCTTGGTAATCATAATCATGATAATTCAAATTATTCACATTCATACTTGAATCATTCAAATCATACCACGTTCTGATAAATTATTAAAATGTCATATTTTAATAATCCCAATTATTAAAACTGAACCAAATCTGAATTTATAAAAAATTTATGTCCTTTTCATAAATATTTATGTTATTTTCATTTGCTTGTCACTTGTCGCACCCTAGTCATTCAAAAAGAAATGTTATATCTTAAAAATTGAAATACTTAAAAATGACGTGCTATATCTTAGGAATTTATACGAGATGGACTTTTTCTTGCGCGATATAATATTCGTACATTAAAAAATGTTATTTCCTCTTCTTAAACTAAAAATTATTCGAAGTATGTAGTGTTATTTTCACGAATGTTATATTTGTTAATTTACAAAAAATATAACAACATATTGCAACAGCGAAGCTCTCCTATTCACTAAAGACTTCCGAGTTAATAATCGGAATTAATATATCGAAGTGCAATATAAAACGAATTCACTTCTCTAAAATATTAACGACTCTTTCATTCTCGCAGTTTCCTCGCGCCAATCGGTCACAATGGATGTTGAAACCGGGGCCGTTTTGGCCCTGCAGATATTGGCTCTGTGCTCGATAGTCGCAGCCCTACTGGCTTACCTGATGCGACAGTCCAGAAATGCCGCCGACGAATACGAGTCGCGTAACAAACGTCACGTACTCGTTACCAGCTGTGATACATGCGTAGGCTTGCAGATCGCCCTTGCACTCTACGAAGCCGGCTACAAGGTAATAATAGCAACAAGGGGTATGCGTGTAACCGTCATAAATTAACGGCAGTACAAACTTCACCGTACGTTCGCCTCCGTTACGCTGCCAGTCGCCGATATTCTCTCTGCGGCTCGGTGAATATTCAAAATTCAGAACCGCGAGAGATCCACATTGTAAATGCCGAAGGCTACGCGAAGTAACGGCTGACCGCTTTATTGCGTGGGAACTGCACTGAAGTTTGTGTACGTCGACGATTATCGGAAACACGCATTAGCGAATGGCGAGTCTTGCGTTATCGCGGCGTCGACTATGACTCGTTTCTCTGTTTTTTTGCAGTCCATAATTATCACCAAAATTGGGTCAAAGCTATTATTGGACAGGCTCTTAGTCAGCTTCATGACTGCATAAATCTCGAATTTATCGCAGAAAACCATGTATATTCCGAGAAGAACATTCATACTTGTCATCTTTATTTTTTTCTTTTATTACACGAGATGGAGTAACTTTGCAAGCGACTGTCAGCTAGTTTTGAGCACGCTAGCTTAAAACGGATAGACGTCGGATCCCTCGCACGTCCACTCTTTTCGCGGTTTCGCGAAATCTAAACGGCTAAAGTTGAGCGATACCATGCAACGCGACGACAACTGCTGAAACGCAATATCCCGCGGCCTTATGTCAGAATCCCCATTATCCCTTCGAGCGTGCAACATATTTCAGATTGTCGGAGTCCGGGCTCCAAATTAGTTTCCTCATGTCAAGGGAGCGGAACATCGGTGAGCCCTTAAATCAGTCCTGCCGACAGTTTCTCGACAGGTATTCACGTATCCGCTAGTCTCGCTGAGTATATCGTGTCACCACTCAAGAGTCATCCCTCAAAAGATTGCCACTGAAAGATAGATACTTGGCCAACTCAGATTTTACTCCGGTAATAACTTGCGGCAAGCGTTCTCCACGCCGATCTTGTGAGGGCTTCTTCGCGAAAGGTCCAAATCGAATGGCAATATTACATTTATTACTTCTTCAGAAGATCCTTCAGATCAACAAGGTAATAATTTCATTCCTCTCGTGATCCATGGATAATATACTCAGAAAAGTTATCCAATAACTTAACGTAATCATCTCTCTAAAATTCAGCAATGAAGTTAGTTTTGTCATCTAAGTTGCGCCACGCCCTTCAACATTTAGGTTAATATTTAATGTTGAAATCTCGTCCGATTTTGCTAATTAATGATCAGTCAATCAGCTTACACCATTTGCATGCTCTCCAAGTACTTTAATGGAATTAAACAGCGGAATTTTCATGTAGTACAAAGGCAAAATTGATATAAGTCATTTATGTAGTCATTTATGATTAATCGCGATTCGATTGTTCCACATATTCTGACGAGTTTTACTTATTATCTTTCGTATATCAAGAGCATACATCAAAGAACTTGATTTATATAAATACTGTTAAATAGTTTAATTTACTTTAGCAATTAATAATTCCAAATAAAATTAAACAGATATAGATAAGTATTTTAAAATGTAAGACCTGAAACGTAAGATTATTTGAAAATTGTTGTCGATATATTATTAAATAAAAATTTAAAAACTAAAAGTTACTCTACATAATATTATTCAGTTTTTCAATATAAAATATCACTTCCATATTTCTAACATGATATAACTAAAAAAATTTTCAAGTTATTATTATAAATGAATTAAATAAACATCTCTATTAATCGTAAAGAATAAACTAACTAAACTCCATCAAAAAGTGACACAATTTAAAAAGAAATTTTTAAGGATTGTGAAATAAAAATGATAAAAAAATAATATTTGATCATATTAAGAATGTATTCTTTTTGCCAACATTTGATTAGTCTAATTCTGTGTCTCAAGTTAAAAAAGTTTTTCTCCTTTTCTAAAAAACTTAATTTTTTTATCAATATAATTTATGGATAATTATTTGAACAATTAAACAACATTTAATTGAATTTGCTTGATCCGTCTTTAATTGAATTAATTTTTTCATTGATTAATTTTTCGATTTTATGTATGTGATTTTTGAAGTGAAAAAGCAATATATTTATATAGTATAATAAGATTGAAGTTAATCAATCGAAATGATATTTAGGAACAATTATATTCTAATCTTAATGAATCTTTGTATCTTCTAAAATTAATACCTAAAAGAAGAATTTCGAGTTTTCTATCCTTTATTGAAAATATCCAGTTCATTAGTCACAGTCGAGCCTATGTGTCATTTAACGTGACCTATCAACGTCAAAGCATATCGCGCGGTATCGAGCGGTGCCAATACAGTGTGTAACAGAGTGGCACGTGGAATGTGGGCTTGCGGCGGCGGTGGTCTTTCAAAACATAACATGTATAACATGTCATATTCTCCCTGCGACAGGTGTTCGCAGGTCTGCTAGATCCAATGGGTAGCTCACCGTCGGTCAAAATCTTGAAGGCGGTCGAGCTGGAGCGGCAGAAACAGGATGAACCTGACGGTACGAGCGATGGTGATCCGCAGCAACCGGAAGCTGCACGTGCTCGTGGTCAAATCGTGCCATTGGAATTGGACCCGACAAGAGAGGACAGTTTGCACGCCTGTTTGGACGCTGTCAGAGCAAAACTTCCGGCCGGCGAGGATGGCAAGATGTTTTATTCATTCAATTTCTTTGGTTAATCATTGAATTGAGGTAGCTAAGAAATGACCGCAATACTGACTGTAAAGTAAATAGAAAGTCAGAAATAATTAATTTGAAAGAAGAACTAAATACATAGACGCCAGTATATAAGATTGAGATATTAATGAATGGAGGCAATTAGCTTTCTCAAATGTATGAGTAATTATGTATATTTTAAAAATATAATTTAATATATAGAAAGTGAAAGAGAAAGACAAAGATAGACAAACAGACAGAGAGGGAGGGAAGGAGGGAGGAAGAGAGGGGAGAGAGAGAGAGAGAGAGAAAGAGAGAGAGAGAGACGAATAATCTTTTACATAAATTTCATACTTTCATTTTAATAGCATTATAAGGATTGTGATTAGAGAAAGGAGAAACTGTCGTGTGATGTTCAAGTCTTCCAAGACCGGTACGAATTTTTATTTATGGTTTATTTCTCGGAATGAATTATTATCGATGAAGGAACTGAACATTATATTTTGTATTAACAAAAACGATTGTGAATTTAATTAAATTAAATTAGATTGGAAAGAGAGTTTCCAAATGGTCAAAGTTTGGGTGTCTTTTTAATATGATCTATTAAAAAAAAAATTTTTAATCAAATCTTTATGTTAAAAAGATATCAGTCAATATCATATCATGTTTAGACTATATAAATGATATTTTCATATGTAATCTGTGTAGAAAGTGAGTCGTGTATGCAAATAATGCTTTTAACAGGTATGCTTTCTCTGCTTCTTTGTATTTTGATTTAATTTACAATTACTTCTTCGAGATGTTACGGTATTCTATCATATTACGTTTGTACAACCATGTTAAAGCTATTCTAGCTTTAATATTAAAGTTATTGTCAAACATTAATTTTTGCGCTTTCATCTAAAATACAATACTTCATTACAAAATTTGATAGAGTTTCGCTTGCGTATAAACAATGCAATATTGAAGCAAAAAATAATTTGTTCGTAACATTTTTTACATGACTTTTTCTTTTCATAATTTATATAGATTGCGTGAAAAAAGAAATACGTGTTTCACATTTAATGCAGGGAATTACGTTGATTTAATAACACACATAAATTTATCATTAGGATCTACATTATTTTATCAGTACTTTAAATGTATTATGTATCTATTTTTAATGAATTTTAAAATCACTCCTTTTAGTCTTTATAAGAGTTACAATGCGGAAAACAGAAAATTCAATGTTATTTCTATATACAAATTAAACTTTTATTTTAATAATCACATAATTACGCAAAAAAACATCAAAATTGACTTTCTTTAAATTAAAAATTTCTGATAATTACTATTCCACTTCAGTGTCATATAATGCACATTTAATTGTGTCATTTAATTAACTACATTAATTATAATAACTAAGCATATCATAAATGGAATAATTTGTCAAGCTGCAACGAACATCAGTAATTGTGTTTTCAAATAACGCCAATATTTATTCAATTACAGATAAGTTGAAAATTTTTACATATTCAATTTCACTTTTATACGTGACTTCGTTAATTTTATTATTAGGATCCCGGCGAGAAATACCGATGAACTTCTATACCGATGAACATAAATAATCTGACAGTAATTTAATGAAATTTGATATTGAACGAATAATGTTCTAGATATAGAATCATTCTCTGTTTCCAAAATAATTCAGCTATAAGCTTGTTATATTATATTCGACGCGGGCTTTATCGATATCAGATACACATAGGTAAAGTTATCTTGTTCAAGATCGGGGAAAATACACACAAGTTAAATACCACAAGTTAAATACGATTTTTGCGAAACATGTTTAACCCTCCGGAACTGATACGAAAATTTATAATACAATTACTAATGCTGGGTTTGTAAGATTCATTTAATTTATGTTAATTAAAAAACACTAATTAATTTTAGGAAATCACTATGACATAAAAAGAAATCTTTTATAAAAAGAATGACTATTCAGTATATTATCGAAGAATAATCCCAAATTGAATCCTGGTGAAATGAATTAGTTTTCACATATAATGAAGTTTATGACATAAACACAAGGCTCAATAATAGATAATTTATAAGCTATAGTATATCACAACTGCTTTGTGAGCATAAGTTTCACACTTTTGATACACAGGTAAAAAATTATCCATTATTGAACCTTGTCTATGTCGACTTGTATCTATGATAGCCTTTGTTCTCTGCATCAAGCTATATTATATATGAAAACTATTCTCTTTCATCAGAACCTAATTTTCCGTTAATATTAATTAATTAAAGTCCTTTATAGTTCCTAAATATAACATAAAGAAAATTGAATTGTTTGACATTCTTGAAAAAGTGATTTATAATTGAATGAGTCTAATAGATGTCAGCCTGAGGGTTAAAAGACAGAAAAATAAAACACTCGAATAAATCATTCAAAACTTTAATGCACTTCCAACTTTCTTTCACAATGATTCCAACAAGATTTTTACGAGACGAATATTTGCTTCTGCATAGATTTGTCGTGCAATATATCTTGCGTGCATAATGGAAGTTTGCGTAATGGGAAAACACGAGGAAATAACGTACCTTCATCGCGCAGAATAAATAAACGCAAACGTCATATTCGCAGATTTTTGCTATTCGTTATACCCACGAACTGTCAGACGAATGTTTTTCGTTGCGAAAAATGAGATGGAAGTGCCGAATGTATTTGTTTAGTTAGCGTAGCCAGGGAATGGAGGAGTGCACTTTGGTTTTATAAGTCATACTTCCGATTGGAGATGCAATTTCAAATGCTCGATATCACTGGGGACCGTAAATTGCAGCGGTATTTACCTCGCGATGGCCTTCCACTCGTTGTATAACTCGTTGTAACGTATTTCCAGCGCGAGCGAAGTTCGTTGGAATAAACTTCCATCTGCCTCGTTTCCGCGTCACCCAGGAAGGACGATCACTTTAAGTACTCTAAAGCGCTGAACTTTATTTAATTACAGGTCTCTGGGCAGTCGTGCACACAGGCGGCTTGGTTTTACCAGGTGTTATAGAGAAACAAACCAGTTCAATGTGGGAATCCATGTTGCGTCACAACTTGGTTGCTCCGCTAAGAACTGCTAGAGTATTCATTCCTCTATTGCGTATCAAGAGAGGTTCGTTGAATATATTCGACAAAATCTTAAGACTAAGAAAACTATTGTCTGCCGCTACATAAAAGATTAACATTTCTTTCTGTTTTGCTCCAAACAAAATTGCTTCGTGGACAACGAAAAAAATGGTCATAAATAACAACAAAATATAATAAATATTAATTTTTTAATTTATATAAAAATTAACATTGTTTTAAGTACCAAAAAAATCTTATTTGTCTGAGCTTGATTAAATAATATGTCAATGAATTTATATCCATGGGCGTAGCCAGGATTTTAGAGGAAAGGTCAAATTAGAGTTGAGACTTAATCCCCCGTGGAGGGAAATAGTCGAATGGTATGGACTATTGGATTTGTTTCGTTTTATTATTTTCAATTACTAGCAGGTAAAAATCACAAAATCAGACATATTTAATGTAGTAATTTAAGTTTTCTCTTAAAATTGTAAATTGATTCTTTGAGCTGGAAAAACTTATGATACAATATCGTATTGATTCTCAGAAAATCTTTTTATAACTTTTACTTCCAATTTTTTCTTCTCTTTAAAAAATTAATTTTTCTAAATAGTCAAAGCATAATTTTTAAATGTATTTTTTTTTAACTATTTTATTTTTAAAAATTTTTGAGAAGACCAATCATCTTCGGTCTTCGAACGCAATCTTAAATTGAAACTAGGATAGTAATATTATAAATTAAATTGACAAGCAATTATCAATTTAATAAATATTTTAAAAATCTGTAAACAATTTATTATTAAAAATATCTTAAATAAAAATCTTTTACTACAAAAATGGTCGAGTCGAAACTTATTCATCAGCTTAAGTTAATGAGAAATTTGCTCGCTTTTTGAGAAAGTAAATTGCTCCTTTGAAAACTGCAGCAGTGCACAATAGCACCGAATAAAGCGCCCGGCGCAGCGGCAAGACTATTCACCGATAGCAAAACCATATTCATTCTTTAAGCGGCTTATTGAAAATGTTCTGTTCCTAAGGACGCATCGTTCTTTTGGGCGACTCCGAAACGAGCTATGGCAGTAAGACAGGCTTTGGACTGGTGGCTTTCAGCGCATCCCGAAGAGCCGTGGAAGGTGCCGCGGAGGCATTAAAAAACGAATTACATTCATCGGGTGTCGACGTCGTGCTTCTTAAACCGCCGCCAGTGAATCCTCTCGTTCTTTATGCATCGCCCGTTCTCAAGACGTAAGACGACTATCAGTTTACGATATCTTGTTTCCACGGGCTAACAAAGATGTTAAGTCGGTTCCAAGCACAGCGCCCAAAACTTTTGCGAGCTGCTTCACAATTTCGTACTCTTTCGAACACGTTTCTTCCTCTATCTTTCTTATACAATTTTCCCGTTAATGATATTAATTCCAATCTTAGAAATTGGACCATTATACCGTATTCAGAGTCATTACACTTTAGTCATTTACTTTGATAAGCGTAACAATCAGGGAAGAATAAAAAAAGATATAATTTTCTATTATTATAATCTAGAGAGAGATAAACGATGAATAAATTTCTTGCAATCTTGTTTATCAAATTAAATTACATAAATTATTAGTTCATTACATTAGAAAGCGAAAGAGAGGGAGGGAGGGTGAGAGGGAGGGAGAGAAAGCATTAATATTTTAGATTAAAAATGGTTTTCTAGCTCCAAAAAATAAATCAAATATAAGTAAATTGTCTACATGAGGCTCCACAATTATTAGTGCGTAAATAATATATTTATAAAAGATGATAAGATATAATTCGCGAACAATTGGAATGTATTATACTTACAACCGCGAAGGAGGACATGTATAATTAATTTAATATTTTAAAGTCTTCAAAATTCATCTGTATCTTCTCTATGTCAATATCTTCCCTTATAATCATCGTGGCTTAACGATAGATTTAATTGCTATGAACAGTGCTCAATTATTTGCAGGATT
Source organism: Trachymyrmex septentrionalis (assembly GCF_001594115.1). Taxonomy (NCBI): domain Eukaryota; kingdom Metazoa; phylum Arthropoda; class Insecta; order Hymenoptera; family Formicidae; genus Trachymyrmex; species Trachymyrmex septentrionalis. The sequence goes on from NW_017305430.1 coordinate 103,661, forward strand.
GATGTGGAATCTGGCGTAACAGCCTCGGAAGGGACGTGGACCGCTCCGCTATCGATTCATTCCGTGCGGAACGCTCTGATTCCTGCGATTACGACGTCGTGTCCTTTAAGCGTTTACGATATGTCTGTCAAGCCGAGGGTCTTCTGTCGATAATACCATCCATGTCGTGTAAACGGATCGAAAGATCGCGAAATGTAATAATATCGTGGAACTCCTCGAGTCGATACTGCAATACGCAGTATATGGAAACAATGGGACGTGGAATATAATGGTACACGCATGTTTGCCGCCGGTATCATATGTTGACGTGTCATCTCACATGTCTTAAAGCGTCATGTGCGAAATTTCTTTCTCGATTTCGCGGTATAGGCGACACTTCTTGCGTGTGAATGATGTCATTTTTTCATATGCTCGTCCCAAGCGGTATCCATTATGAATTCTCGTATTTGTTTCCCGTTCATTTTTGTATCGCGTTTGCTGTGTCAGGTCCTGGCATCGATTTGAGGAAATATTTATTAAAAGCCAGTAATTTTTATCGCCACTAAATAAATTCCTGATTACCCTTAATTCTTAATAAATTTCCTATACCTTTTCCCTTCGAAGGAAAATTATTCTAATGTTATTTACGTTGTAAAAATAAGATCGCTCCCAAAGTAACTATTATACAGTCTAGTATATTTTAAAATTGCACATTTAGTCCAGTGGATTTATCTTCGATTGCGATGTTTAAATATTTGGTTGTGTAGCGACTTCACGAAATGTATATTTTAAGAGGTTGAAACGGAAAAATGTGTTTTACTTCGAAAGGTTCGATGGACGTGTGTGCGAAGTTAAAAGAGTTTGCTGTATTTGAGCATGTGTAAATATCACAGATGTATTCTATAATATATAAAATGAATAACTTTCGTAAATTTGAAAATATATGAGAATATTAATTATATAATTTTGAAAAATTAGAAAAAATATGTATACGATATAAATGACCTTTTTCCTTTACTATTATTTTTTTAGATTATTATTTTTAAAGTCTTCGACGGAATTGTCAAAAAGTCATTTTGAAAAGAGTTTTTAGATGAAACTTTTAATAATAGGAGAAAGAGGAGATTAATATATTTCCTCTTATATTTTTCACACTTGAAATGATATAAAAATAATGTTCGTAATATTTTTTTCGCATTTTCAAATTCGCAATAGTTAATCAGCCGTTCGTTCCCTTTGGTAGACTATTTAATGTAATTACATAGTTAACCCTTCATGAAAGCTATTTGTATTTATAATTAAAATGTGAAGCTTTCGCCAATAAATCTATTTTTAGATGTAAATGATAGATTTTTCTTAATAAAACTATCTTAATATGGTGCAATTGTATTAAGTTAAAACGAAAAGTGCAATATGTACTCTGCGGTTATGTGTAACCTCAATAAAAAAAATATATATAATAATGTTGAAAGAAAAAAGCTTTTGTAGCGATAAATTATTTTTCAATTTGTTGTTCTGTTAATAAAACTTTCAATGTACGTAATACATATTATCAAACTATAATTATAGATAATTCAGATTTGTTCTACTTTTAATCGAGATTGAATAATAACTAGTCAATAAGGTAAAAGTTAAAAAAAATGTTAAAAATTTAATAACTTGTAACTTAATTTAATTAATTTTAAATGGATTTGTTTTTGACTTAATTTAGTCTCTCTCTCTCTCTCTCTCTCTCTCTCTCTCTCTCTCTCTCTCTCTCTCTCTCTCTCTCTCTCAGATTTTAATTTATTAGTAAAAGACAATAAACTCAAATAATTCATAAAATTAAAAATAAAACAGGAGCTACGAGTCAAGCTAGATCTTACAACAAAAACATAAGTTTATTAAAACAAACGTTTCGACCCCTACATTGGGTCATTCTCAATGTTGAAATTAATACAATTTAAAATCAACGACTTATTTAAAAAACAATAACTTGCTAATACATATTATGATTTTTCAAATGAGTCATTGATTTCAAATTGTATTAATTTCAATATTGAGAATGACCCAATAGGGATCAAAACGTTTATTTTAATAAACTTATGTTTTTATAGTTAATCCAGCATTAAGGTCTAGCTTGGCTCGTAGCCCTTGTTTTATTTTTAATTTTTTAATTTATTAATCTTCTTTTTTTTATCTCTCTAAATGCCAATATTATTTTCTATAAGATCTTAAGCATTAAAGAATTAATTTAGAAAAAAGCTCAATGATTGTGTGATAGATGCTCGTCTAAAGTTAAACATGGGTTGGATCTATATTTAGGAAACGCTATCAGGATAACTGCATCATGCTATTCTTGTTTCGTTTAATAAAGAAAGAATAGAAACTTTTTATTTATGTATAATTTTCAAAGAATGTGCAACCATGGCCAGCACAATGAGAAGTACAAGATACCTTACACTTTTAAAAATTACATTTTATTTTTCTTTTGTAATATAAAAATATCAAAATATGAAAATACCCATATACAAATATTAAAAAAACAGTTTTTATTACACAAGAAATATCTTTGTTATTTTATATTAATTTAAAATAAAATATTAAATTTATCTTTATATGTAATTGTTTTGTTATTTAAAGTAATCTGATTTTAAGAAAAATTTGGATATCCTGATTTAATAAAAATAATGTTTTTCAAAATTAACTTTTTATTTAACTTGAATTAATTCAATCTTAACGTAACTTTAACTAATTTAGCTTTTTGTTCATTTAACTTTTAACTTAACTAAATTAATTTTATTAGCCATAAAATTAACTTTAACTTAATTTAGTTAAAAAATATATTAACTTACCTACTTTTAATACATAAATGATTTTAAGTAAATGTGTAATTTTAGTTTAAAATTTATTACTTTTAACAAAATACAATTATACAACCAACAAACACGAGAACTGTTATTTAACTCAAAATTACGTTCATTTCATTAAATAGCAATTACCTATAATTTCCAAATAAAGTATAATACTAACAAAATCCAAACAAATTAATAGATTTAATTTTGCGTAAAAAAATATCTCTTTTCTTGCAAATTTATACTTACATTCATGTTTTTTCTCCAAACAATTAAATATTTTCAGTTATATAGGAGTCAGTTGTACATCTCACACGAAAATATTTTGGTACATATTATTTGAGTATATAATAGCACAGAAAATGTCTATCCGTTAATTTGAAATTCTCTTTCTCATTAAACACTGTATAATCCACGTAATATTTTGTAGATTCAGTTCTACCTTCCAATTCGATAATCTGCTTCTTGGTCGTAATTATTCCGTTCGCAATATACAATACATCTGGTAGTATAATTATGAACTACATATTATTTTGTACGTCGTTAACGGTAGTTTCCATGGTGAATAATTAATTTGTATGCTGTGTAATACGCAATACGAATAATAAAATCTTGAAGTAAGATTAACGCATGGCGCATAATGCATATTCATTAGATGTAAGTAATATTGCATGTTATTTCTGCTGTAGCGACCATCACGCTGTAAATTAATTGATTTGACTGCCGCCTCTGAATTTTACACAGTCTCGGAGCGGAATGATATCACCGGAAAATTGCGCAGCGCGTATAAGAACGAGCCAAGTAATCGAAAAATCCGCGCGCGCTTTCTCCGTGCTTCCAATGAGAGAACGAACAAAAATCTTTAATCCGCTGTGGCCGCGATTGCGCTACTTTTACAGCAACACGGATGAAAAATGTTGATTGACTATTTCGGCAATTGTCGTAGCGAGTAATAATTTCACAAGGAGGCCACAGCTGCTGTTTCAGAAAATACCAAAAAATACCAGAAAATACCAAAAAACGGAACTACAATTAAATAGATACACATTTTTTTTAGGTAAATATATAATAATTGGCGTATATACCTACAATTATATATAATAGAAATGTTAATGTTTTTTTTATATTTAGCTCTTCGTTTGTAATCATATTTTTAGTTCCTTCAATTTTTATTTCCTTTGTCTGCAATCTAGATTTTTTATCCAGTCCAAGTTTTTTATTCTCTAAACATAAAAAAGTGGGAAAATTCAGGATTACTTTTCAACATCTTCATTACATTACCAAATATTTTTAACACATATATTAAAATTTGTATATAATAATACATAAAAATTTGAACAAAAATGAAGAAAAAATGGAAAATCGTTTAAAAATATATAATTCAGAAATAACGAAATCACACTGTGCTATCCTCTCTCCTTTTTATTTGAAAAAATTTGAAAGTAAAATTTTATTTGTGTTAAAAAGACTCAGAGTGTAAATGGAGGAAGTAATTTTTACAATTGTTAATTTAACATTGGAATCATACACGCAAGCTTAGTAGAATAAATACAATAATAGTACAACTGTAATATAAATTAAATACAATTCTTCTGTAATTCTAGGATCTTTTTTCAGTTTTTAATTAATAATAAATTAATATCAAAAGTTGAACAAAATTAATATTTAATTAACATTAAAAATTAATTAATATTAGTATCTACATATTACTACATTAATTAAACGCACATTTATATTATAATTAATTTGCATTATATCAATGATATTTCAAAAATAGATTTCACTTCTCATTACTGCCTTCATTTCAAAATTTATCCTTTGTCACGGATAATATTTCTCAAATGTGAAAGAGAAAATAATTAGCCACTTCAATCAAAAATTATCGACAAGCTCCTGAATAATTGTACTCGAAACTCATTGCCTTCATAAAAGATATTGTTGTTAATTATGACAGTAAAGGAAGTGTTTGACATACGATCTCATTGTTTACATTCCATCATTGTCATATATACGTCAGACGGAAAGTAAAAGAGAAAGAAGAAGAAAGAAGGAAACCAAACTCTCATTTAATATTATAATACTGTTATCCAACTGTATTTAAAGAATTATTTAACAAAGATTTTGTAATTTTAATTTTGTATTCAATTATTTTAAATCATACGACTTTTAAGAATTGTCTTAAGTGTATTTCATTATTTTTTCATGTTTCATAAAAAATGGAGATTTTAAAAAACATACTTATAAAAAATTTATATCTCTAAATCTCCTATTTATCTTTAAGTATTCTTGGAAAGCTAATGGATCAAGTAGAAACAGAACGTAAAAATTAGTACATATCACATTATACATTTATTATTTCCGAACCATTGCTTTCCCGGTCGTAAAATCGCAATGCCAATTCGTGTCTGGCAGTGACGAACATTGGGGTCGTACCATAGCGTTGTTTCAAAGAATTATTATCATTTCTACGACCCGACTGGTCACACCTCTTACTGTGCGGTATTGGGGACCAACCGCAGGGTACGACAAACGAATTAATGGTTAAAAGAGATCGTTTTTGCCTATCCGGGGGTGGCCGCCGCTATAAAACGATTCCGTTCCTTTCGGCCCAGAGGTAGTCCATTGGCTGTTTTCGTTAAGGAAGAAACATGGCCTTTGTGAAGGTAAACTAAAGTCGATAACGCGGCATTCGATATCGTAAATTGATACGCCGCGGGACCGTAGGCAATACAGTAGGGAATATTACTAGGGCGCTTTGCTAGAACGGAAATTCGTGTTGTAACAGGTCGGACGAAGGCATGCACACGTCGCTTATAATTACGTATTCTTGCGAACAAAATTGTGGAAGGAGTTGCATCTTTTGTGAACGCGTTACGCCGCTGACGTCGGAATAATTGCGCATCCCGGAAAGTATTAACGTGGAAAGCGTTACAATGCGAGCGAGTTGCGCCGGGCGAGGAGTAATTTTTAGTTCACACATACACACATACGCGACCACTATGTAACGATTATATAACGATTAAAACGAAAATACAATATTTTGCCGTTATGAATGTTGGAGTGTATTAAAATCTCGATTATATTATAAATTATAATATTTAAATGATAATTATATTAAAATTTTGCAAATAGTAAGGTACGTCCCAGTGACATGTATCTATATTCGGATACTTATACAAAATTTATTATTATTAATCTCTAATGCTTTTTTATTATAATATTATAATTTAGTTATATTTGAAGGTTACAATTAAATAACAACGATATAAAGACTCTTAACGATATTAGTCATAAATACATAACTTTTGACTGCCCCATCGCATATACAACATTAGACTACGTCGAGATCCATCATAATTACTGATTTCCGCGCGTTAAAAATGTTGCGACACTGAACTTTATTTATTTATTATTTATTTTTTTATGTAGTCTTTTATTACTTTTTTTTATTATATTCATTTTTTTACATCTGAGGAAGGCTCAATCCAGCAGCCGAAACTTGTTTGTTTTATATTAATATACGCCGTTCTACTTCTTATTTTATGTATTTATGACTAATATCGTTAAGAGTCTTTATATTCACTTTGTTTATTTTGGTTACAATTAAATTATGATATTATATTTAAAAATTTGTATATTTTAAAATTAAATTATGATTATTATACTTGAAATTAATAGTATAAACAAATAAAGATTTGTATAAATGTCTGGATGTAGGTAAATGTCCGGTTACTGGAGCGTTTACCTACTTTTATAATACTACATTATAAAATTATAAGAGTATAAAACATTAACGTTAATTGAACAATTATTAATTCTGAATAATGTAAGTAGATTTTAGAAAATTTTACGTCAACAATGCTGTTTTAAAATCAAATCGCAAAATACTTTGCTATAATTAAGACAATAAGATATTGTTAATTAAAGTTATCAATGTCTTTGTTTTTGCACCGCAATAATTTCTTTCGAGATTGAAATATACCGTCCAATAGGAACTTAAGAAAATATCGTTATACAATAGCCTTTTAAGTGAGAAAAGGGTGCATACTATCCATCTTCATAAAACGTTATAATAAAGCCTTATAACGAAGACTTATCGATCTTTCGCCCCAGCTTACGCACAGCGTATAATATTTCTTTCTTTTTTATTTTACGGATTGAATATTAGAAAGAGTATTAATCGTATTAAAGTGAAAGCAAGAGATCAATTGAAAATTAATATACTACAATTTAAAGCAATATTATATAAATGTAACAGAATATCGAAAAAGAAGATATTCCTGCTACAAAAGATTTTAATAAAACTACTTATTTCAAGTGAAGCTAGGAATTTCCTGAACGGTGCATTTATCGCGAAGAGATCCAAATCCCCTTCTCTCTCGTTCTCTCTGTCTTCTCTCTCTTTGATATCCAATTTGCGGGAAGTGGACGGATATTAACCTTTCATGATCCACTCGAGTAAAGATACTATAACGTATAACATGAAGAATAACATGAAGGGGGCTCAGCACTTCACCTGGCCGCAGGCAAAGACGCGATTCCGACCTCAAACTTCGGATGATCGATCCAATTTCAAGTTTCGCCGATCTCATCGACCCGTAGGGCGCAATGCCGTAGCCTCCATAAAACAAATCGCCAGAGTCCAGGTCGCGCTGAACAAAGTATCACGCAGTCGTGACCGTAAACTAGCGAGCGCGGAGTGTTTCGGAGGTCTTTATGTGGGCGGTAAAAGCGTCTCGGTGAGTCCGTTCTGGCACACATATTCGGAAACGAAAGAATAATGGTAGGGCTTTTTTTTCGGTAATTTTCTACTACACCACCACCACACACACCGCATCGTCGGTCGGTGCAATGAAAATGAATTTTGCTTCCTGCGTTTCGGTTTCCTTTCTCTCTCTTTCACCCTCTCGCTTTCCATCTCTTTCCTCCTCTCTCTTTTTCGATTAGATTTAAGAGATTAACTTTTCCAATTATTCGCGGCCACCAATTTACCTTTAACAGCGAACAGTACTTCACGGGCGGCGTTGTCGGCCGCTTACACGACGCTCGAATGTCCCTCCTCGCTTTGCAGGAATTGATTGTCTGCGTCGTCTTCGTCGCTGTCGTTGTTAAGAGCTTTCCCAGGATGTACGAGGAAAATGCGGTGGGTGAATGTCTATCTCGCTTAATTCATGGAATCGGTCACTCGAGAAGGTAATTACGCGCATTGATGAAAGGTTTATCGATCCGCACATGTTCGTCTCGATACTCACATGTTATAAACTGCGGGTTAAATTAGGCTTAATTTTGTTAAAATTACAACGATTTCATTGATTATTCAAAAAGATCTGTGAATATAATAATTTTCTATGAAATCAATTAATAGAGGAAAACAATGGCGGGGGACAGACCGCGGATATAGATCGCAATGAACACAGTCATGATCACGCGTACTCATATCATCATTTTGTCGAGCCAGTGGCGGGCCATCACGAGGAAATAACCTGGCAAGATAAACACCATCATCACATCATTACAAGGTATAAATATTCCTATGGCGTAGACGATCATCATACTAAAGATCATCACGGACAGAAAGAACACCGTGACGGTGAATATATAGAAGTACCCTCGATATTCTCTAAGGCTTTAGCGCTTAACTTTTATATTATATTAATATCGTTATCACATATTATCTCGGCATGCTGAACGAGAATAACAGATTCTTCTTCAGAATGTTACATGTATTTTTTTAACAAAATGAAAAAATTATGAAAAATTACAAATTTTTCTGTATTGTATTTGAAGTAATATAAAAAATTTGGCAGTTTAGAACCTAAATCTAAACTATATTTTAAAAAAATGATTAAGATATGTGAGAAAATTTTTATTTAAAGTAAAAATTGTTAAATATGAATATATTGATATCTTATTGAATTTTTTATACGTAATATGTAACATTCATCTTTATTAAGTATAAATCTAATTTGAATCACTTTTTGCAGAGCCTGATATGTTAAATAAAAATCTCTGTATCTGTTATTTGATTACCAAAGATTGCTATTGAGAATGTCAATTTGAAAATTAATTTTTAATTAAAAATTAACTTTTTTCTTCTAATGTCATATATTTGTAGCATACATGTCTCTTATATTGACAAAGTATTCATATAGCAACCCTAGATGTATCGCAATACTAATCCAGAGTCAGCGAGACAGTGAAATGTAATTCGATCTCGCGCTCTTAATTAGAATCTCGAAGTAATTGGATATCTGCTCTTAATTAGAAGCTAGGAAGGACCAGGTTTGTTTCTTACTCCGGTGCGTTACCGGCCCGTTGTGGATACATCCGTCACTTTTCTGGTGCGCTTGCCGTAAAAACGTGAGAGTCCCGTCAAGCTCGTTGGTATTCGGCGTGCGCCTGTTAAATTTAATTGTGACTGATACGAGAGAGAGCATAGAAGTTTATTACGCATTCATTGGGAAGCTCTCTGGCAAAGCTGGCGAATGAAATGCACGGAGCTTACAGGAAAGCTATTCCGATACGGTGTACCTGGAAAACGTGTAACTGCCTGCGTAAACGCGAATTTAATTGGAACGTATGGAGAGATACACGAGTTTCTATTATATCTTCATTCAGTCTAAATACCATTCTTATCTCAGCTCCACATATACGCGAGTATCACGTCTTAATTACTTCAATAAATATCACAAATAGCA
>NW_017305430.1:113271-115740 GCF_001594115.1 Trachymyrmex septentrionalis
CACATGTACGCGAGTATCACGTCTTAATTACTTCAATAAATATCACAAATAGCACTACTCCTTTCAAGGCAAGTCTTCACTTTCTTATTGTCGTAGGAAAACTATTTAAACATTTTAAATTAATTTAAAAAAGTTTTTTAATGTTTCTTCCTCTCTTTGCAATTTTATGTATTTTAAAACATTTGAATAATTCTACAATACTATTTTCTTATTTCAAAAGTAACATTAATTCAAAAAATTAAATTTTCCAGAAAAGGAAAAAAATTATTTTTTAACTTAATAGAAAACGATTGACTAATCAAATAATATCTAAAAAGTAAACATAACCAAACGTCATTTTTGTTATTTTCATTTCATAATTCTTAAAAATCACCCTTTTTAAATTGCGATGACATTTTTAGTTAATTATTCTTATTAAATCATGACTTTGATATTTTTTTAAATAAAGTTAAGTCAGTCCACTTTTAATGAACTAAGATTGGTAGATTTATTTAATTCATTAATAGTAATAATTCGAAAGTCACATTTTTTAGTTGTGTCATTTTCGAAAGGAGATATTATATTTTTATAAAGTAAATAATCATAAATGGATAATAAAAGCTAGTCTTACTAGACAATATTGATTTTAATCAAATATGTAAATGTTAATTATCTTGCTTATGATGTGAATCATAGACAAACATATTCAAGGTAAATATCACATTCATGAGCCTGGTGGTAATGTCAGGAGTGTAAAATATTATGCTGATCCTCACGGCGAGTTTTATGCCGAAGTTTATAACTACGGCGGGAATGAGCATTTGGGTGGCACATATGGTCATAAACATCGATAGTTGAAAAAAATATCATAATGAACAACTATCGATAAAATGATTAATGAACAAATTAAAGGTGACTAACAAAAATAATGTTATAAATGCGTCTACATTCTGTACAAACTCGATCGTAACCAATATATCGTTAAATACTTATTTTATATTCTGTGAATTATATGTTGTTGAAATATTATTCTTATAAGTTGTTAATATTTTATCTCTTTACAGTAGATAAAAATATATTGTGTATCAATAAAAAATATTATTACATAATTTGTAACTCGTATTAATTATTGCGCATCTATAAATATCTTATTTTAATTTCAATTCGCATTTTTCTAATTTTTGATAACAAGCATTATATAAATGATGAGAATTAAACATTTTTTATAAGAGAAAAGACACGCTTCAAATTCATAAAAAAAAATATGAACAATTATAAGTGAAATTTAAACTGACAAGGAATTAAATAAGAAAAAGAAACTTCTTTTCTAACAAAGCAAATCTTGATGCTAATATTCATATGCAAGTAAAATATAAGACTAATAATAACGTAATTTCTACATTAAGATTATATATTGATGTAGAAATATCAGTCACTCATTTCTTTATAATTTTCGAAACGGATTCTTCTTTGGAATTCATTCCTAGTTTTACCGCAATCGCGTGATCTCGTTTCATCAAAACGAGTGGGAGCTACTTGCACAGTTTCTGCTGACCGAATGCAGCGAAGTTGGCCAATCTCTCTCATCAGCACGCCGCAACATGTTTTTATTCCGTTCTCGCGCACACTCGACCTCTCGAGTCAGCAACGGGACGGATCGACTATGATGGCATCGCAGAAAGATGAAGGAAGTGCAAAGCAGGGTAAACGACGTGGCGTGGCAAGGGTGAGAGGAGCAAGACCGAAATTTTATGCCCTCTCAAATTTGAACAATAGCGACAAATGGATTGGTCATTGTACAAGAGATCGATCAGTCATTATGTTATTGACCCTGTCAATTTTGTTGTCAATTTCGTCACCAATTCCGTTGTCAATCTCGACAGTTTCTAATGCGGATAATCTCATTATCTAACGCTTCGGCAATTTCTATTAAGTTCTCTTAGCGGAGACTATACAGTATACAAGGATGTTCTGGCGCTGAGATAGAAATGTTGAATTTCCTGGAGCGAGTAGCCAGGGTTTCACATTTTGCAACATTTTCGAGCTTATAATCCTTGCCCTCGGATTGAACTAACAACCGGTTGAATTATTACGCTATCATAAACAAATAATAGTTATTAACGAGCTAAGTAATCATGGACTGGATGTTGCAAAATTTTTGTAAACGTAACACATTTCATCATTTATAGAAATAATGACCTTATTCTCGCTTCTACCAGCTACATAAACGCTATTACATATTGCATGCAAAAACAGTTCGTTCTAAAAGAGAATTGGAAATTTTATACATAATTTTACATATCTAACCAAACTGTGCACGCTGAATCACTATTCGTCTTTCAATTTTACATGTCGTGGTATCTTTCCAGCTAGACTCGTTCGAAATTGTCGCATCGAAGATTGCGACAATCAGATGAGGACTTATTAGCATAATTCCTGTAGTGTTCCTCTAGTGCCCGCTGTACCGTCCAAGGTACATGATTTTCACTT
>NW_017305430.1:115840-122315 GCF_001594115.1 Trachymyrmex septentrionalis
GATGTTCCTCTAGTGCCCGCTGTACCGTCCAAGGTACATGATTTTCACTTAGATATTACGGTTGCTCATCAAGCGCAGTAGTTTGAGTAAGAACCACGAGAACCAGTGCTATATGGGTCTTTACGTGCCTCTTTACGTGTATTCTCTTTGAACCTTCGCTGACGTAGAATGGAGTATGTTAATTATGAACGGTTCCCGCTCTCGCCACATATATCCTTACCTATATATGTTACCCTTTCGGGTGGTTACTATATTATGCTTATAAATTATCAATTCTTAAAACGAAGTAAATAAGAAAAGATTTCTAGATATATTAAAGAAAATAATCTATCTATGTAAAGCTACCAAATCTTTTAAAAACACCTGATTCTATGGAGATACAATTATTATTTCTTTAAGATAAGAAGGTATATTAAGAACATATTTTAGAATATTAGACACGCCCTCTCATTTACTATTAAACCCCAGAGAGAGAACGGAAATGGACTGGCATAAAGAGAACGTACAGATAAGGGGAAATGACAGTACATTTCAGCAGATTGATAAGATCACGTATAGGCAAGATCAGATATGACGTAATCTGTCTTGGTGACGTTAATCTGTGTATGAGACTGATAGCTTAGATAATGCCGTGCATCCACATGTCGATTACGCTGATTGTGCGAGGCGACACGTCAACGGAAGATGCTATTTGTAATTGTTAAGATTGTCACGCATTTATAAACATGATGTCAAGTTCACGTGACTTCATCATGAGAAAAATACAAAGACTCTATTATATCTGTTTAATTTAGAACCATTTGAGCCATTTCCGTGCCTTGACAGCAAATATCTCCAATAACTTATTGTCCATACAAAGCCGCCGTGATGCCAAACATATTGCTTGTGGCCTCTTACTGTTGTGCGATTGCCAATCTGTGTTGCAAGATCCTTGTTATGTGCTACTAATTGGAACAGTGTTAACAAGTTAAGGCGTAAATACCGGAGTTGTCCTACAATTTAGAAAAAAGTTAGAAGCGCAAGATTAATTTTCGTTTTTGCCATTATAATTTAATATGTTACGATGAGTGATTTGCACTTTGAAGCTCTAAACTATCTTGAAATCCAATCCATCAAGATTAGTATGAACATCGACGGGATTACGATATAAAGCAATAAATTAGATTAAGTTATATACGAAGGAAACACAAACCGAATATTATTAATGCGATGCGATGTGCGCCCGCATAATATAAGTGCGCATAACGACGTTCAGCACGGATCGATACAGTTGTTACTAAAGCAAATGGACAGATTACGAGTTAACTACATGAGCTACTGCTCTTTTTTATACACGATTCCAGGGATAGTTATTCTTAAATCTACTCGATACGCCATCAGGACACCTTCCGCGAGAAACACTATACTTTTACCTGCAATTCCTTTCGCAATTAGCGAAATCGCAGATATATACGAAATAATCGAAGCTCAATTTTTTTGAAAAACGGTGATTGAAACAGTCTCTCTTTACCTCACACAATCCGAACCGCTGATATTGGAGAGCTTGACTTTATTTGGCATATCAGATACGCCCGTAACGCGTGTTCACTTTACTTTTCCGTCGACACGGAAGCAACGAAGTTACGGATGAGAAGGTTAAATCTCTGATATCAAGCGTATCACATGCTTGAATTTCATCATGGTGCACGTTACACGTGTAACGTATTTGTAGTGTAAATAGGTTATTGTTACGCGCCGCGCGAATGAAATTTTCCGATAATGAAGCTAGTCATTGCGATTTGGAAGATGACGATAGCTATTAATGTTAGTAGCTCGTGACCATTTAATTATCGACTGTCATTTTTTTTGCAGAAAGGTAATTGCTGTGCGTCATCTTTTTTAAATCACTAATTTATAATCATTGATTTATATCCAAAAATTATAACTGATGTTACTCTCTCTCTCTCTCTCTCTCTCTCTCTCTCTCTCTCTCTCTCTCTCTCTCTCTGTGTGTGTGTGTGTGTGTGTGTTTTGCGACACGAAGATTATTACTAAAGCAAATCTGCGCAGCAAACCGTTAATATAACTCGTATTTCCTCAAAATAAAAATTTGCTTTATAAAGGATCAATATATTTATTAAAATTATAGAAGGAGGTCATCGATCATTTTGTATTTGAACAATAGTTCTTAAACTAAAGCTAAAAATAAAACTAAAAATAAAATAGAAACATAGTAGAAATTAGCAAGTATCTTTTATCAGATAATAATGTAGCAGATTTTATAATATTTTCCTCAATTTTTAAATACTTAAAACAGATCATATTTTTATAAAGTTTTAATAATAAAATAATTATACAAGTTTTAATAAAGTGTAATAATTAGTTTCCAAGAAATAAGGGAGATATCTTTTTAGAAGACCTGTGTCAGTATCGATGACTTTCCTCTATTTATTATAAAAATATTATTAAGATAATAAATCAATTTGTTATAAATTTCTGTCCCTATTTAATCTATCCGTTTACAATATCTTCAATTATAAAAATTTATATTTAAAACTTCAAACCCTCTTTCACTTATAGAAACAAACAAAAAATCCAGATTTCTCGATCAAAAAGATACACAAAAAGACATGTACGTATATGTGTACTGAAAAAGTTAATTTTTTATGGTTTCAAATAGTCCATTATTGTATTCAAATATTGCCGATCGTGCGCTTTGATACTCGGCTATGAAAGCCAACCATTTCGAGACTTTTGGGAAAAAACTTCCGTAGCGCAATCTATACAGCAAAATCGATTGTTTCGACGGGACGGGTATACGTGGCGTTCGCTATAATAGTGTTTCATCGTAGAAGTGCCCAATCTTATGCATAGGAAAGCGATTGGTTCACGTCGTGTTTTTGTCATTCGCAGGGATCGTTCTGTACGTCCTAAATAGTGGTGGCGAAATTCTCCTGGCAAAGAGAAACACGCTATATAAATTTCTATCGGTATCGATAAAAGTTCATCATCATTCAAGTTCATGTATCATTCGTATTTTAGGAGTTAGATGCAAGCATCAAAAGAATGACCACAAAGGTATCCGTTAAAATTTGATATCTTTTTAATAAGTTATTATTAAATCCAATTATACACACATGTATATAACTCTATTTTTTAAATATATAGGTTTTAACTCTATTTAATTTTGAATGCTACGCAACATTTTTTAAATAATAAAATTCTTTTGCATAAATTCATATCATTAACGCTAATCATAAAGAGTTAATTTCTTGTTAATTCTTGTAACTGTTTTAAATAAAAAAGTCTCGATTTTTTTTTTGCATTCTTTGTGCTTTTAATATTTTACAAAAAATAATTTTATACATTTCATCTTGCAACTTCTTTTATTAGATATTAAACTAATATGAACTTTTTTATTAAATCATAATAACTCGTTTATCACACTCCGTAATTTACAAAGAAAGCTCCCACTTACAATCGATTGAGAAGAAAATGCTTTTGAATGCAGAATCCTAAATTTTGTTCTTGCTTTGTGCAAGAGCACATGTAAATGGCAACAATTTGTCGGCAGCTTGCCCTGTTATTGGCCGTATTGGCCCTTGCAGCGATTCAAAGTGGAATAGCAGGGCATGCTCACAGTTTCGCACACTTTCATGGACCAGTTGTAGGGCCTGGACACGAACTGATTGTCCACGATAAGCACGGTCATCATCATGTAGACTACATTGCACATCCTAAGTACAAGTTCGCGTACGGAGTTGAGGATCATCACACTAGCGATTATCATGGACAAAAAGAGCACAGAGATGATAAGATATCCTTAATTTATGTAACATTGTAAATGGCAAAACATTTACAAATTATTAAAAGATTAAATTATAATTATAAATGTAATATTTATTATAAATTTTATTACAAAAGAATCGAATAATTTATACAAATATTTTTACATATGCAATTACGGATACATTAATTAAATTTTTACAAGCTACTCGTATTTAACGTATAGCATACTAATAAAAATTTATTTAATACGTCTATATACTTGGAACTTATACTTAAAATGCTCAAAACATTAAATATTTATTTGAACTTACCATTTAGTGACTATTTATGTCTAATAAGTTATCATAATCTTTTAAAGAAATTAATCTATTTATTTATTTCTTTAATAGAGAGAGAGAGAGAGACTTATGATAATTTATTAGACAAAACAAAATATTTATGTCTATTATTAGAAACAAAATATTTGCAAAATTATATCAAGAGAAGCAAATAATTCTTGTATAAATTACACGATTCTACAGAAGAATCAATCAATGCAACAGTTAATATATTAAATACGACACAAGAATAATTTATACCATAATAATTAATTTTGTGGAAGGAAGGCAAAGTTTATTTCATTACAAGATTCACAAGAGATCATTTATTAATGCATTTAGCCAGATCTTTATGGTGAGAGCATTCCATATAGCGGTCCTTTGGCTTGGAATGCACGATTCGGATCTGCATTAATAAAATACTTAATTAATAAATATTTCACATAATATGATGAAGTGTTTGTAAAAGAAAAGATATGTTTAATATGTATAGAAAAGATTATGTTTAATTAATGAGATTTATTTATACGTATCGTATATCAAATGTATAAAATGAATAATTACTTGTTAAGAACATGTGTTTCTTTTGTGTATTCTACAAATTATTACATAAAGTTACTGATTTAAAGTTACTTTTTGATATTTTGCTCTCTCTCTCTTTATAGTTATATCTCTGCTTGTATCATTGTTCGCGTTATTCGTGTAACTTTCTGAACTGATACTACTTTTCCTACATTTATATATATATATACGTAAAATGATGAAGTTAGAAATGAGATGGAGAAAACAGTTTTAATTTGCACTCTATTTTGTTATGAGGTCAAAATATTGTTTTAAGGAGGGTTTCTAACTTAGCCTGAAACTATAAAATCATTTTTAAGAATTTTTTTCTGGTAAATAAAAACACTTTTTAAAGGTTGGACTACAGACCTTTTTATAACGCACAATACATAAAGTGTAAGAGAATTAACTAATCAGACTTTTTTATTTCATGAAAGGAAAGATTTTGACTGGTTGATTTTCTTCTGCTTTATGCATTATGCGTTATGCAAAAGCCTGCGGCCTCGCTCTCAGAATATGGGTTTTATGTAAACATTTATGTATTTTTTAACTTAAAAAAATTAACTTTATTACATCTTGTGCGTATAATAGAGAAAATATTATTTATTAAATACAAAGTTATATAAATTTGGTAATTTTTATTTTAACATAAGAGAAATGAAACGGTAAAATTTCTAGTTTTTCTTTTTTTAATTTTCGGACGTACGTCGATTAAGCAATCTATTACAAATTTTTTGGAAAACATTTTTGAAATGATATTGTGTTTAATGAGTTGTTCTATTATAGATATTTTAATTATATTCAAAACATTCGTGTAATTTTTATAGAAATTTAGAAACAAAAAGAAAAGTTAATTATGAACAGATTCAAAGCATGTGTTGTATTATTTAAAAAAATCTAAAATTATTACGTTAAGTAATTGAGTTAAAATTTAGTTTAATGTTTAAATTTTAATCAAAATACAAATTAAAATTAAATTTTGTAACTTTACTCAATAGTGCTTTTGAGTAATAGCGTGCATTTAACATAATAAATTAAATTGTGTGTTACATTGACATTTTTTTATGCCTTATAAAATTTAAATTACATCAACTATAAGTAACAAGCTTTTTATGCTGTATAGGTATGTGTATATATGTTTTTGTATACAAGTATGTAAACTTGTATAAAAATATTTATATAAATATTTTTATATATTTACACATAATACACACATATATATAAAATATATACATGTAATAGTATGATTAAAATTTTATTAAATATATACGTATAATACAAGTATTTATGCAAACTTTTATATTATATTTATTTAAATAAATGGAAAAGTTGTTAATATTTGTATCCGTTACATTATAAGCTATTAGCTATTGATTATGCTATCACTATCAATTTTATATTCTTTAATATTTTAATCAATTTTTTAATACACATTAAGTACACTTATGGATTAATTTTTAAGTGTGTTTTGAAATTTGTCTCGAATATTTCTGTATTATACATTGTACAGATTGCATGCTGCCTCCATATCTGTTTTTGATGTGAAGTAATCCCACACCCAACTGAATTTCTATCTTCTCTTTTTCTGTTAATTTGTCTGAATGTTTTATTTTCACGTAGTGATGTGAAACCAGATATATTTGCATAATTTACTATTACAAAACAAGCATGTTTGCGCATGTTGCTTTTCCGTAAGTTTTATGAAATGTCTACGTATTCAGTGACGAACTAGGATCTGTTTGTCATCTTCTGCTTGTATTTGTATAACATATATGTAAATTTGTATAAATATATTTTATATATATTTTCACACATATACACATAATATG
>NW_017305430.1:122415-144721 GCF_001594115.1 Trachymyrmex septentrionalis
TATGTAATTTTACCAAAAACCATTCTAAAAAAGTTGCATAATATAAAAAAGACGTATTTTAATCACGTTATTTTTTTTCTAGATAGAGACGCCAAATTGATGTAAAAGTCATTTCCTCTTTTTTTAAATGAAATTATAAGATTTTTTTGTGTAAAATAATAAGATGAATCAATTGGTAAAAAAAACACAGAGTTGCTTAAAAAAAATGTGTAGAATACATAATTTTTTAAATACGCAACTATCGCTATCAATTTTACATTCTTTAATATTGTACCCAATTTTTGA
Source organism: Trachymyrmex septentrionalis (assembly GCF_001594115.1). NCBI lineage: Eukaryota > Metazoa > Arthropoda > Insecta > Hymenoptera > Formicidae > Trachymyrmex > Trachymyrmex septentrionalis. The sequence goes on from NW_017305430.1 coordinate 122,701, forward strand.
AAAAATTTTAACACTTACCTATGAAATGTTTTTTTGTTTTAAATGTTGCTTTATTTTCCATTGTACAAATGCTGCACGTTATTTTCACGTCGTTTATTGCCATAAAGTAAATCACATATCGAACTGAATTTATTTTTTTCTTTCTCTTTTTCAATTAATTCGTCTGAATGTTCTATTTTCAAGTGGTGATGTAAATCATATTCGTTTGTATAATTTATTTTTACAAAACAATGAATGCATATTGAATTTCTATAAATTTTGTGTAATGCTTACGTATCCAGTGTGTGTGTGTGTGTGTGTGTGTGTGTGTGTGTGTGTGTGTATGAGCGTGTATATGGCATATATCTACGTAGCTAAAATCTATTCTTCTAAGTAAATTAACTTATCATCTATAACCAATACAAGTTTGAGAGAGAGAGAGAGAGAGAGAGAGAGAGAGAGAGAGAGAGAGAGAAAAGAATAAATATTATATAATGAAATATATTGATTATTATATTTCAGGCGCTTTTTCACACACACACACACACAATAAATTAGACTTCGTAAGTTATTCAGCATCAAACCTATTAAAATTTATGTAATCGTGCAAAAAGTTGCTGAATTTTTTACGTTTTGCTCGCAACAATGTGGAAAATTTTGTGATGGTCTAAATGTTACTGAAAGTTTCTGAAAAATTTCGATAAAAGTTTGTCTGGCGGATCTTCACCTAAAACGGGTAGATATTTGAAAGCGCAACTCTGAATAAGCTGAGCGTAGAGCGCTTTTAACTTATCGACACAGTGTTTTTTTCTCGACACTTAATTTTTTTATTTTTGCATAGCCGTGTCGGTAGTTAAAGATTATAAATGACAGCGTCAGATTACACTGCGGTACGCCTCGGTGCGTTCCATTTTAATTAAATATTGCGGCGGTAGCCATATTAATGTAACATAATATACAGATATTATAATATCGATGACACATCCGTGTGTTTAATTTTCTACAATTAATGCACGATCATGATAGCAATTTATAATAGCCATCGTGTATTGGTGCAAGAGCAGTTTTTCGTTCGTAGGAAAAAAGGTTATCGGCGAGTATACCATCAAGGAACCGGGCGGTAACACCAGAACTGTGACCTATCACGCTGATCCGCACGGAGGATTTTTTGCTCACGTCCACAACTCCGGCGGTAATAACCATCACGGAGGTACATACGGCGGTTACGGGCACTACTGAAGGCATCAAGAAACCTAAGTGTGATATATGATGGTAAAATGCTTAACCCAGGTCACTTCTCGCCTTGCGTTATAATTGTTAAATAAACATTTACTGTTCTCAAATTTACGGTATATTCTGCTTGCACTTTTATTACCTATCATAATTTAAAAAATTATGGAAGTATGAAACATGTGGAGGATTATTTGTTTTGTAAAATTCTTTAATGTTTACATATGTAATTGTAATTAAAACTTCCACCAATTTTTTTTACTTTGTGATTCCAATTAGAGACAAGTCTGTTATATTTTATCTCGCTGTTGAAATATTAAATAAATTTAACGAAAAGTTTCTTTTTCAAGAGAAGATTTATATTTGTTCTTTCGTTGCGTAAACTTAAAAAGATAGATATACGTGCTATTATAGAAAAACCTATGGCATATAAAATTATAAATCAATTCTGTTCTGAAATAATATAAATTATACATCGTTTAAAGTGGGCTTTATTATGTATATATCGTATTTTAGATTTTCATCGCTATTGCGGCTTCGCTTATGTAATCGAAAGCGTTATTACTTACGGAATAGCAACGGCGATTCAGAAGTGTAGGCAGAACAAATAAATGGACAGATTGCGTGTATATAGGTCTAGCTCAATGAGCGAGCGAGGTGTTCTAAGCTTCGGCGAACATATTGGGTCACGTATTGGAACCAGCGCGATCGCTATCGCGTGAATAGACTAGCAGAAATTGAATTGCACTTACATGGCTATATACGTGCCATTGAATAGTGTGCAACTCACTATTATCGCATTAGAAGATGCATGCTGAGGGAATGATTTAAGTAATTCAGAAACTCTGTGACATTTAGCCATGCTTTTATGTCTGAGAAGACATCTCACTGTTTGTATTAAATTAGCAAACGTTTTAAGGAAACTCTGTGAACAAGAACGATTTAAATTTACATTTTAATCCATACTCATACATTTAATAAATCTTTGATAAAGATTACTCGCTAATTCTCGTTAATTTCTTTGTGAACATTTTGTAATTATCTTTAATATTTTACGTAGTTGGTTAACAGATTTAGTTGACGGAACCAGCGCATTAATATTTACACAAAGAGAAATTCTAATTATCGACGTGACGTTTCAAAAGTAGTTTAAAAATCGGTAAATAATGAAGTAACCCCTTAAGTGGTTAATGGAATAAATATTTATGCACGGTGTAGGCATATCTGAGATGCAATTTTAGTCGCTGAAGTTTCGCTTAAAAGGATGAAATTAAGATGCTGCCCTTTGAGCCAGAAGAGATACTGCGCCGAGAAAGAGGAGAGAGAGCCTTTTCTCGTAGAACGAGCGAAGCTTAAATGTCGAGAAAGAGATGTCGAGGGAGAGTGCAGCTGGCATTGGCATCAGGCAACGTATTAATTTTTCAGACCGCATCAGAAATGTGAGTGAAAATTAACCCGGTGCATGCACCATCGACTCTCAAAGGCAAGTATTTCATATATATTGAACGTACCAATGCGTAAGGCGACTGTGCACAAAATGCGGGGATGAGCCAGTGGCCTGTTTACAAATTCTTTTGAGAGTGCGGTTAGACTGATTATTCTGCACGAAGCAGAGCTCAAAAGAATAAATCACGGCACGAACGCACGGCGTGCTTGGACCCCGTATATTACGCGAATAATCACGATTGATCATCGCAGGGCGGAAGAAAACTGCGGGAGATGATATATGAACGGCGGAACGTACGGCGCGCACGTGGTTTCAATGATTCCATTTACGTGAACGATAATACGCCCAGTCTCTCACCGTATCGAGACTCCCTTGCTCTCACCCTTCTTTTATTTCTTCTCTTTTTTTTTATTTTTACACGATAACTGCCATGCACGTAGAACTGTAGCTGCGAAATGGCTGCGTGCTTTGCGGTTCGCCCTCACTCGAGAAAGTGACAAATGAAATTTCGCGCATCTCCGTCTTCGCCGTGGAAAAAAATAGAAAATCTCGAAATTACTACTTCTCCGACTCTTCGAAAAAGGATAATTTTATCGGAGGATTTTATTTTGGTTACCACTGCTGTTCTTCCTTCCCTTCCGATTTACTCGAACGCCTTGACGCTGTCTTGCGAATACGAGGCAGTCTATTGGATCGTATTGTCTAGGTAGGGTTCTGCTTGAAAGGGACGAAAATAGTGTTAGCAGACGTTATTTGGGACAAAGAAATGTTTGAATCTGACAATTTTAGAAACAATTTCTTTTGATTACATATTGTTTCGCGGTCCATATATTATCTATCTCTTTTATTTATTTACAACAACAGTGTTGCCACAAAAAATAATATATCAGAAAAACTGAGAAAAGACTTTTGAAGAAGATAAATAATCTAAATTAAAACGCGAGAGAAAGAAATCATTTTTATTTTTCCGAGCGCAAGAAAATTTCTTAAAACAGCAAACTAAATATTTTTAATATCCATTTTTCATAAAATACTTTATTTGAAATATTGCTATAAATATATATAGTTAAATTTATAGCAATTAAATTAAATTCATTTGTAATATCATATAACACATAAAAAGCAAAGAGAATAAAGTAAAGCTTAATATTTATGCACGATGAATTTAAAAAGTATAATATAAAAAGATAAAGATATAGAATATATAGAATACAATAATTTATTATTTCAACTTACATTGCCAAGAAAGGTTTACAGTAACGTCTTAATCGCATACATCCATCTATTTCTTATAAATTAATGGCTAACTAAAAACTTGCGATTGGTACATCTTATCGTTTGTATCGACTTTTCTTATTTTCTAATTAATCTATCTATCACAGTCTTTAACTCGTATCATTTTATTCATTATTTACATCAATATCACATTATTATTATTATATATTACAACATTCTTACACAAAGCCCGAATATTTTTTACAATCTTCTTCTTACCACCCTATTATCTTTTCATTATTATTCACTTTTATTCTACAACTTCATGGAAAGGACAGTTTTGCTGAAAAATTTAAAAACTCAACTAGATACAGATTTGAAAATAATTTTAATGAATTATCAAAATAATTATGTAGCTCAAACTGCTAGAATGTCAAAACTTTTTGCAGCATTACTCTACATCGTTACGTAATTATTTAGTTAGACTTACAAAATTTATAATTTTCCTTTTTTTCATCTTATTATTTCTCTCTTTCCACAATTTTCTCAACATATTACTTTTCTTATATCTAAATCTCTATTCCCTCCTCCTGAAGTCTTTTTATAATTACGTTCTTACACATATCATTCTTTACATGGAAAACACGATTTCGTTAAAATATCTAAAAATTTAGCTAGACACAGATCTAAAATAATTTTATTTGAATCATCAAAGTAATGATGTAGGATCTTCAAACTGATTGCTAGAATGCTACAAATTTTTGCAGCATTGTCATCGATACTTAAGCGTTTTACAATTTTAATTACTTTGATAGTTCAACAAAATTATTTTCAGATCTACAGATGTATTTTTACATTAACTTTCGTAAAATTTCTCTTTCCGTGTATTTACGAACCAATCGTTTGTTCTATGAGATTTCTTCAATGCTTGTATAAAATTAAAATATAAATTATTATTGATTACTTAAAAAATATATAAAGACATAAATTATTATTAATTACTTAAGATCGCATGGCATGTAATATACGCTCGAGAAATTTCAGAATTTTAAAAAGTACACAAGTTTAACGCGTTTGTAGCCGATATTCATAATCGGTATTCTTACATTTAAGACCGTACAGACTTAGGAGGTCATAAACCAATCACAGAACAGCATCTTAAAATATTACTTAAGAGAGTCTTCAAACAAGAATGGACTATAAATACCGGTTTATTATGATTGATTTTTTATTTATAAAATCTCTTGAATCCAGTCCTGATCACAGAACCACAACATCCTGTTAAGCGTGGCCACATTCAGACGTCGGCATCGTCACGTGAGAGGGATGGAGGCGGGTTGTCGGAAACAGCCGGTGGTAATAATGCGAGATGGACGTGATAGGGTGCGATCGATTTTCTCGATCTCGGGGGAACGAACTCGTTATTATTCCGACTGAGAGCGAGGTACTCTCAAGAAAGCGTTGTTATTCGATTCCGGCCGGCGTCACTCATTCTCTCGAATCCGCAGCCGCAGCCACCTCTTTTTACCCCTTATTTCCTTAGCCTACTTTGTAACCGTAAAAATCCAATTCATCCCGGGACGCTGGACAGGAATAAGAGTATTCCGAGAACGTCGTCGTCGTTGTAATTGTGCACATTCGTACGGCATAATAAACCGTGCGTCGAATCGAATTATCCCCTTAAAAAGAAATTCAGCAATCGCGAAAATCATTGATGTCAAAAGATATTCAGTGAGTTTACCGCACAGCTATAAATCTATACAAAGTATATACACGGTAAATCGTGGTACTCGGCGAGGAAGCTCTTTCTCGTGAAAGCAGCTTAAAATCACAAGATAAATTTTCTTTATTGACTCGTAGAGAAAATTTTCGAGAAAAATGATAATCTTGAATGTGAAAATTGTGACGTCTATTTTAACATTTGCGTGTATAAAAAAATTTAACATAATAGATAAAAGATGCATGGATTTTCTGAAGTTTATTTGAGCTAGATATCGATCTAAAAATATAATAATTACTTTGTTGGATCAAAATAATTATGTAGGACGTTTAAACTAGAATATCAAAACTTTAAACAGTAGTTATTGTTGAAAATGCTATATGATTATTTTGATGGCCTAACAAAATTTAATTTCAAAAATTTGGGAATAATTAAATTTTTAGGTACTTAAAAAAAACTATTTTTTCTGTGTAAATAGCATTGTTAATTTGCATCAAAATTATAAGAAATCGCATATTCACGTACATAAGTTTCCCTTAATAATTTTCAACCTGTCTTATAGATGCAGAAAAGATCTGTATCGCATTTCAAAATCACCGTTATTCAAAAACGATCTCTGGTTTGCCGCGTCCATAGAGAGTTTCACGGTTCGCCGGCTTAAAGTGCCTTTACAAAAAGACCATTATAAATTCCATTAATACTTGCTGGGCATTCGGGCCAAGCCGGGAGTTTAATTATCTCATGGGCAACTCTCCTCCAACCGCGCACCCCTAAGTAAAGGGGGACGCTGAATTAAGTAAGACTCGATAAAACGATCGTCAAGAATTAACAGGTCAGCTCGCGTTCCCTCGGTAGAGGTTACTTTTCAATTTACGACATATATTACCGCAGCTTTTTCGACATCGCCATACGTTAACTTAACTGTAGGTTATAAATCAGATACGATTCTTTAGCTTTTACGGCGAAGATTTACGATCGTCAGCATTTAATCTTGGTAGTGTTAGAATCTACTTAACGATATCAATCAAATTAATTAAAAATTGACCCTTGATTAATATTTAACAACTACATTTTAATCAAATAAATTATATATTTTTATTTTTATTTTCTGCGTTTTTCAATTTTCATAACCATCGTTTTGCATTATTTTATATTTTTTAATATTATATTAATTTAATACGTTTGTAAGTATTTTATGAACAGTACTTGACATATTTCAAATAAGTTTATTTAAAATAGTGAGTGAAAATTACATCATTATTGCAACAATATCAGTTCATCAACTGGTATTAAACATTTGTAAAGACTATAAGAGAAACATGCAATAAATAAAAAATATGAAGAGAGCCTTGACTCTTGCCTCGCCAGAAGTTTTTAAAAGCACTTCTATTTATTAATACAAAAGATCTATCTTTCAAACGATATATAAAGTCAAACAGAAAGAAAGAGAGAGAGAGAGAGAGAGAGAGAGAGAGAGAGAGAGCAAATATATTTATAAAGTAAAAAACTCTTTCTGCTTTACGACAGCATGCAGTAGCGACTGGCAAGGTAACGATTTTCTTCCGTCGTGAATACACTTTGTTTTCGTAGAATGCAGCTTGATCAGAACAGAAGTTATACGAACTACTTCATTGTAAAGTTCCCGACTAGGATAACGATCGGTTAGTAACGCCAGGACTCTCTTATTACAGGATTTATAAAGTAAGATGTTATATGTCAGCAAAGACAAAAAAGAATCTTATCGATGCACATTTTTCATCATATCATACTTTACACATTGCCGTTCGAACATAATATTATTTTAATAAAATTGATATTTTTTAGAAATTATAAAAAGTATCAACTTTATCAAAATAAAAAATTGAAATTTTTTTTTAATTTAATATATAAGATGAGCATTACTTAGAAAAACTGTAAGAGACAACTGCTTGAGAACTTTTTACATAATTCAACGATACATGATAAACCTGCGAAACACCTGACTTTTACGTATGTTCTAAACAAGGAAGTTCAAAGTTCTCTCGAAAGAGCGTTTTATGAGATTAGTTCTTTGGGAAGTTCGATCACAATGACATGCCATTATCAACATACTTCAAAGGCCAATCGAGACTTTAGCTTATCGCCTGTTACCAGCTTAACTCGTTTCCATTTAACTTTCGCAACACCGTGTCGTCCCGTCTTCTAAGTAATCTACACGACTTATAAATAACTCTAGTCTAATTATGGATGTAAAGAATGTTTACACATTCTTTTTAATCAATGTCTTGTACTTTTTTTAAAACTTAAAAGATATTGTCATCGTTATATAAATATTATATTATAAAATTATATTTCAGTTTTTATATAATCTTTATTAAAACAACTCCTACGTGCGAGAATCCAAGCGTGGCACAGTTAAGAATATCGATTCTTAATAATAGTTAAATGTTATTATAGTATAATAATTTTAGATTATATTATATTACTACACATAATTAGGAAACTAGCAATATTTACACATTGAGATTATTTCATTATACTTTTATTTTTTTACTTTTCCCTTATAGATCTCCAATTTGATATTTCAATTTAATATTAGAAATGACTTATTTTGTAAAATTATTTAATCATAATAAAAACCGGATATCTCTTTTTGAATTTAAACGAACATATAAAACATGTTAAAATTAAATTGTAAAACTTAATACTGAAAGGTAGTGATAATTACTTATTTTGAGTATTAAAAGTACTATTGTTCAATGTATTAAACTTCTATAATAATTTACGATTAATAAACAATACGCAATTTGATTTTTGACACGTTCTAAATGTTAGTCGAAGATTCGACTCTTTAGAATTATTTGTTCGCATTTATTTGTAACTGGAACTACTCCTGGGAATCGAATGACGTTTCGATTATCGCACTCGCGAGTCCGCCAACATTCTCAATGGAATGAAAAGTAAAATTGTATGAACGGGAGCGGGTTTATAAATCCCGCGATGCCATCTCATTCCGAGGCGTACATTCACTCGCGAGTACATTTCTACTGTTCTCGCAACTCCCGCGAGGAACGGATTAAATTCACCGGATGTTTGGCAACACAACCCGTCCCTGCTCATCCCATAAAACACTTTTATCCAATACGTATCCAAGATTTCCATAAATTTGCACGGTTCTCCGGCATCCGCGATAAAGCATTTTACGCTCGGGCGGAAATGCGTCATGAAAATATTCCACGGTAACATCTCGAGGGTTGCATCACGCATGGCCAACTCGCGGAGTTCTGACGGATTGTGTTTTTGCGACAAAAAAGCTGCTGCTTTCTTTGCCTTTCCATGCGACACGGTTCATTTATCCGAAAACGAAAGACCGCTTACTTACTCACGTTACTTACGAATCCCTTTCTCTCCTCCCGAAAAAAGAGAATGGCTGATCCTCTCGATTATATTCGGTTGGCCGTAGTAAAACTTTTGGAGATACGATACAAACAAAACCAACGGTCGTAATGGACAAAGGATTATTGTGGAAATGTCAAGTAAAACAGTCAACCAGCTAGTTTGCAAAAATTATATTTGTTTCTGGTAAATATGAGATACGTTGCGTTTAATGAGCTTTCTGTCACAAGGTAAGGTAGTTAATGATTCATTTTAATCTCGTTGAAAATTTATTAGATCTCTGAAATATCTCTAGACAAGTAATACAATAACGCGCTTCTGTTCTGTAGAAATCCTAACCCTCTTTCATGTTTTAACTCCTTTGTACCTTTTGAAAGGCGTTTTTGTGTTATATATAAAATCCTGAAAGCATTATCTTAGTAAATGTCTTGTTCTTCAAGCATCAAAGTAAATATTTTGTAATATCTTAATATATATTGTTAGAAATGAGATTAAAGGATTAAGAATAATGAAGGGTTGAGGTTTTTGTGTGGTAAATGAGAGCGATCAGAATATATCAAAGGCATTGTTACCCTTTCATGTTGACGTGAATAGATTACGCTGACTCTGAGGGGGCAAAGCTTTTTCGTTCCGAATTAAGGATGACCTTTTTGACTTGACAAGTTGCAAACTGTCTTTGAAACAGCATTGAGACTCCACTAGATATATTTGCAGAAGCTAGTCTCTGGAAAGAAGCGACTCTATTTTATTTCTTGGATTTTCGTGTGCGCCAGTCACGAATCGAAGCAAAGCGGAATACGTGCGCAATGATATCGGAAAAATGGGCTACGGTATAGAGAGGCGGGGCGGACAACGACAAAGGAACAAGCAAAAAGAAAGAAGCAGTAACGAAAAAGTAAGGAAGAGTTCTTTCTTGCGCGACGTCACCGAGGTGTTTGGCGCTTTCGTAGCAAACAGTAAATTCCTGAGTGACGATAATTTTGCGATGCTCTACCCAGCTTCACATTGTTGCCGGCTAACATTAGAAACTTGGTCCTTTGCCAAGATACATCTGTCAGCACTCACCATTTTATATATACAAGTAATAATTCAGAAAATGTAAAACTATGCAATAGTCATGAAATCTATAATAAATTTGAATTCTATAATAAATCTTCATTTTTAACAAACGCTTAATAATTGATAACTACTGATTATTAAAAACTTTCACAAATTATTCTTAAAAATGCAGATAAATTTTAAAGATAAAGTTTACAAGATAATGAAGATAGTTATTAGGCATATGTTATGCCTATGTTATAATAATTGAAAAAATTTAATGATTTTAAATTTAATTTAATAATTTTCTCTCTTTCTTTGTTTCTCTCTCTTACTTTGTCTTGCTAATTCCCTCTTCCCTTCTTTCCCTATTTTCCTTCGTGTTATTTTGTTTTCTTTTTCTTTCTCTTTTTCTCTCTCTTTGTCATCTATTGTTTTTCACCTTTCTCTTTTACTTGTTCTCTCCAATTCTTGCTTTCTCTTTTTATCTCTCACTTTTCACTCTTTCTCTTCACTCATTATCTCTGTCTCCCTCGTCTCTTTCTTTTACTTTTTCCTTCAATCACACTATCTCTCTCTTTCCCTATTATTTCAATTCTCTCTTTTTCTCTCTTTTCCATTCTCATACCATTTCTTTTTGTTCTCTTTGTCGCTATGTGCGATTTTGCATGGCAGAGAATCGATTGTCGGTCTATTCGGACTCCGTTTCCGCCGTGTTGCGCGCCTTCCCTTTACGGCCACGTATATCGCGAAAGATGACGCGCTTTATTCACGGGGGCTATCGTTGCATTCGTTTTGCGGACACACATCGTCGAAATTAAATTTTCCCTCTATGGACGCTTTGTGACCCTTGTGATACCGATTCCCTCGGATTCTCCAAAGGATGGCTTATCTTCCACGCGTTGCTTCTTGACCATGTGGAGACAAGTATGAACACACGGCGAGTCATCCGTTTAATTTCCGTTCTTTTTTTTTCTTTCTGTCTTTCTCTCTTCCATTTCCTCTTTCTCTTTTTCTCTCTTCTGTTTTCTTATATCTTTTTCTCTCATTCGGTACAAGAAGCAATTATCTGATGGGACCGTAATGCCTGTGATACGAAGCGTTTTCTCTGGTATTGTGTTTGAAAGTAAAATTTAAATTCCCCTTGTTCTACTGCTGTAGAACACGGTACTATCATACTCAATTTTCGAGGAAAAGTGTTTAACTCTTTAATAAAGAAGGTATTGTTTCACATGAAATTAGTTTGTTATTCTTTTTGCATTTCTTTACAATTTATGAACCGTCCTTATATTTCTGGTAATTTATATGAAATCTTAGTATTTTTAATATTTTTAATATTTTAGAAAGAAAAAAAGATACATATATGTATGTACAAATAAATATGTGTATATTAACGTTTTATTTACGATAAAATAATTAACATTAATAATAATAATAATAATAATAATTTTTCTGTATAATTTGCTTTTGTCAGAGCAAATATCATATCGTTCCTTTACTTAAAGTAACACAATTAAAATAATTAAGTTTTCAGAAAAAGTGAAAAAACCATCTATTTTTCAATTTAACTGGACATTATTGACTAATTAAATAATATTGGCAAAAAGAATATACTCTTAGAAACGTCGTCAATAAAATTTTTGTCATTTCCATTTTAGCATCCTCAAGAAATTTTTTGAGTTGTGACAATGTTGATATTCTACAAAGATATTTTATAAAGATATATAACAAACCCAGCTACACTTTGATCAACTAAAATAACTAAATTCTAAATGAAACAATTTCTTCTTTAAATTTTGATCACGAAAATTGTCTTAATTATATATGTTCTTTGAAGACTCTCCTTTTTATTTTCAAAATGTGTCACCCTTAAAAGTATTATGAAAAGAATTACCACAAGTCCTACTTAGCAGATGGACTGTGAATGGATGGAATTAAGTTGGTTTACTTTTGATGATTGATAAAATAATCTTTATCTAACTCATTCATAGTAATAACACTAATAACTCGAAAATCATTTTTTTAGTTATGTCGCTTTTGAAGTAAAAGATCAACGATACGCATGATTATATTGCATTCTATACGTGATGTGTGTTTATTTGGCATTTCCGAAATGTTGAATTTAAAAAAAAATATATATATATTCCAATGTATCGAATGCATGAAAATTATTTAAAATTCATTCAGTTCCAATGAGGTCGATGTAATCGATACAGTTACTCGTATATCAGGTGAATTTTCTTGTACCGAAGGAGAAGGCATGTGGATTTATAGTACGTTTTTATCGTATTTCAACTTAACTGCTACACATACATTTCGACGTCAACGCAAGTACGTTAAAGTCACGAACACGAGATTCTTCTTACCACCATTTTGCCTTGGTAGCTATTCCACAGTTTCCCGTTATGCGCAGTCACTTATTTTCCCAAACGCGAAAGAACGGCCTTTGGGCAACTCGTGATTTTCCAGGTTCACATTTATCACACGTCCTACAAGATGGTGAATCTACATCCTACAAAATTGTTTTCCGATATTACTGTTCAATGATCTCCGAAGATGATCACGGAAATCACCAGCTGTTGTGATAGACGTGAAAAGACTGCGGATTATAAACGGGTTTGTACATCCCTTTGCCTTTCGGAAAAATAGATTATCGATTACGTTGTACCGTTCGACTGGCATTGACAGCAGCGTAGCTTGAAGCGGAAGCCTAGCGATTTTAATGAAAAGTTTCTTTATATTGATATTTGGATCGAAAATGTCGTGACGGTACAATCAAAACGCACCGTGGGCATTTTTATTTCGTATCAGGGAAAAGACAGAAGATCAGAATGCCAAGCAGTCTGCGGTACGGGAAAGCGAGAGCGGAGAGAAAAATAGAATTTCATTATTGTGTAAAGCTGCACTCGGGTAAAGTCGTGCTCCTATAAAATTTCATCTCTGTTTATACCGGCACGCTGTATTCTATTAAATTGAAACCGTCATTCACGCAACAAATATGTAGTATACGCATGTGGATGTAGATTTTATCCGCCTTTGAATTTGTTTCCCTTTTACACATCAACAAATATTTACACTTACAGTCCAAGTGGTATTCCTCTTTGTTACTTTTGGACATTATATTAGTCTCCTTTTTATAACTTTTCGATATTATATTATTCTATACATTTTATTTTATAATTCTATATAATCTCTCCTTTTTTAAGCTGTTCTTTAATTCTAATTCTCAATTGATATAATTACACACAATTATTATAATCTAAATTTATTCAACACTTCTGTGAAAATATTTTAATTACTTTTAGCATTTGCTTTAATAATTTTTGCTAAATAATTTTTATTATTAATTGCTTTTTACACATATGTCTGTGTTCACTGCTTTATTTTATTATATTATATTTTTTGTTGCCATCTGTAATTTTGTACAATATAATTTATACTATCTTTTATATATAAACGATATGTAATATTATGCAGTTTCGAAATGTAACAGCATTAAGAAAATTTTAACGGTCTAAAAGGATTCATTGCAATGTATTTGGAATTTAGCATTATGTAAAATTATTTCATTAATATATTTAGAATATATAAATGCAAAAATATTAATATCTGTTTTTATGGCTGAAAGATATTATCAGTTTGTGAGCGACGCATGACAAAACTCTCGTGAAATGCGCAGCGGAGAGTTCATCCGTTTGCAAATGCTACATCAAATCTCACATCTTCCCTATCTACTTCATCTGCTCTTCTCGTCGCCTCGGCCGCGAAGGAAAGAGTTGTACGGAAAAGTGAAGAGTGAATATCGGAATATGTGATTCGATGAAACCCAAGAGTGGCGCGGGCGGTGGCGGCTGCTGGCGCGAGGGTTGCATTACCATTTTGGCCGTCGGCCAAACCCAGTCTCCGAACTCCGGGAATCTCCGATAAAAGATAAGCCCTCACCTCCTGCTCGCGGTTAAATTCAGACGGCACACCCGGTAGATAAACATACCCGGGGGAAGCCAGACCCACACCGACCCACTACCACCCGCCGACTTCTCCCCGGCTGCTGGGGGCCACATCGGGGATTTCCGTAGATTTACAAGCCGAAATTTCCTTATCGCAATCAACCGGCTATATGTTTCTTCTGGCGGTCCTAAGAAACGAAATCGAAAGGAAGGGAGTTATTAATCTTGCGGTAATATCCGTAGAACTCCGCCGAGAGTATTTTCTCTTTTCCCTCCCCGAACGTACATCAGTATAATTCGTGCGCGTTAAAAGTGCTGTTCAGTGAAATCAGAACCCCGTGAAGAAACTTAAATTAAAACTTTCTTGTGAAATAATATATTGAGGTACTTCCGAAATGTATTAAAGTTCATATAATAGAATTAATTTACTTTAAAACGGACATGAAACAGTTATTAAATCTATTCATAAAAGTTATAAATCAACATTTTTGTATGATTTTATTAAGTAATTATTAAGTTTTATCATTAATGTATTCCTTCGATGATTGTTTTTCCTCAAGGACTTAAATTATCAACATTTTGCTAGCATACGATATATGTGACATATAACGATATATGTGTCTACTATATTAATATTCAACACTTATTATTTTTCAATAAAATCTCGTAAAGATTTTATGGAGCTCCTGTAGCAGATAAATCGGAGCAAACTTACATTGTCACATTGAAATAATTCTTTTTCATAGGCAAAATTTCGTTGGTTCTTTTCCTAATGAGACGATGACGAAAGCACAGAATTTTTGTTTTTTTTTTTACATTCAATCGATATCTTCTAAAAATATCCAGATTATTTACAAGATTATGATTATCGATAATGATGAAATTTGCATACGACGAAGCGTAAATAAGCACGACGATGATTGTGAGTGTGTAAATAAATGATTGACTTTGCTGATATCAGCGATGATGACAAATATCCTCGAAATGTAATATAGTGAATAAACAAAGTAATCGCAAATTATGTAAATAATCAAACACGTCTACATAAGAGTATCTCAAAACTATAAAATGTATTTGTTCGGTTAATTTATTCATATTATATAGATATTGATGATACACACATTCATATTAATGAGCAAATAAAATTTTAATTTAATGTTTAAACTAAAAAATAAAAATTAGATTAAAAGTTGGAAAGCTTTATAGATTATAATATGTCAAAACTAGTTTAATAATAATTTATAAATACTTACATGTATAAGTATACATATATATTTTTTTAAAAATAAAATTACTTTAAAAATAAGATATCTATAAGTATTTATTTTCATTTTATTTTAATAAATTTATATAAAAGGAAGATAAAATCCATGAACTATAGTCTAATCTTTGCACACATAGATTAATGCACATTTAAAAATTCCTTTAAACTGTATATATTTTCTCTACATATACAATATTAATGCAAAATTGAATCTCGGAATAGCTAAACGTTGGTAAACGTAGGTAATGGAAAGACAAAGATCTGAGAGAGCAGTATGAAGGGGTAACGTGAAAGGTTAACTGTCCATGAATACTACAACTGCGTTGAAGGTATAACTACTGACGCAGGCAACAACTAAACTAAACCTAAATTGCTGTATGTTATAATTTGAACATTATAATTTAAATTAAATATTTAGATGGATTCAGGAAAATAATCATCAGAGTATATTACATATTACAATTGTGAGAATCTATTAGTCTAATTCTTTAATATTTAATAAAAAGTGCGAGATATGAAAAGCGTTAAAAAAGAATTTATTTGCTGAAAGATGTGCTTAATTATGTGATAAAATAAAAATATAACAAGATAAATAAAACAAATTTCTTTGAATAAATTTCTTCCAAAGCATCTTAAAATTTAATATGATTAAGCAATCTCTCTCTCGAATCTTCTTCATTACATTTAAAATTACGTTAATATTTTCTATCTTCTTGCATCTTCAGTTAATATCTTTTTACTGTTTTAGATACTTTTTATAAACGTGAGCTTTTATGATATTTGATATTACACTACATGAGCGTGAATACGTATATTGCAACGTGTTGTATTGTGAATCACTTCAGTGAGATGTAACGTCAGAAAGATAGCATTGCTTTTTCCAGAAGATACAAAAAGACGAATGTTGTTACATCGTCAGTCACGTAGATCTGTAAACTGATCAAACGATGGATCTGAACAGAACCGCGACAGACATCGAATGCCACATGACCCTTTTATCAGTATTCCAATTGTTATAAGTTTCGTTCGTTGGATTTAAAAATAGTAATAGAATTTTTGTTACATTTCTGGAGCTGATATATCTTTCCTTTTTCTAGGATTTTTTTGATATCTAAAGGACTTTTATAATATAAAGGACTATAAAATATAGCCTTTATTATTACTATAAGTTCGTTAAAAACAGTAAAAACTTCGAAGTATTTAAAAAGTATTTTAAAAATAATCATTTTTAATATATTATGTTAAAATGTGTTACATAAAAGATCCTTGGTATCACAAATCAGAACACATATAAAAAAATTAATAAAAATTAGATTAATGAAAAGGTGAAACATAAAATTATACATTTTTTTCTTGTACGTTGAAAGATTTTGAGAATAATAATTTCAAAGTTGCAATCATTCGTAAAATTCAAACAAAAAGTTATGAATAATTTAA
Source organism: Trachymyrmex septentrionalis (assembly GCF_001594115.1). Lineage (NCBI taxonomy): Eukaryota > Metazoa > Arthropoda > Insecta > Hymenoptera > Formicidae > Trachymyrmex > Trachymyrmex septentrionalis. The sequence goes on from NW_017305430.1 coordinate 139,353, forward strand.
CGTATCTGAAGTTAAGAAAATTTCTAATTTAAATATTTTCCTAAACCGGGCAGTTTATAAATATTAATAATTCATCGACAGAAGAAATCGGAGCAACATAGAGTACGTCAGCATATTCACGGGATACTCCCTGATTATTACTTCTTGGCTCAGCCCGAAGGACTTCCTATTACAAGGAAGCTGGATAAAGTATACTATATTCTTAAATTTAAATAAGTATTATGCTTCAATAATGGAAATCCCGCTTAAACGTACGGAAACTTTTCGTGTTCTTCAGAAGGAACTGGCACCATTTGAGATTCGTAACGAGCCTTGGCAGCAGAATTGCGGTGATCACAATGCAAAGCGAAATCGTACGAGAAAAGTCCCTTTATCAAGCTATATAGAAAGCGTTTCAGCGCATTAAGGTGACCCGCGTACGGTATTATCACTTTCAATTTATTCTCCTTTCCTCTTTTCACGATTTCGCAAGCGCGATGTGAAGTCGAATCACCACTGTCTGCCGTAATGGTAGATAATAAATGGCAAATGTCACTGGTAGAACTTGAAAGATAGATGTAATGGATTTATTTTCAATAACATCAATTTCCAAGTCTTTATCTCTCATTCTTAATTTCCTTTTCTTTCTTTTAAAATTTTAAGTAACGTATATATAAGGTAAAATATAATCCTCTTGTTTCTATAAACTTTCAAAATGTCAATATTTCTACAATTTGTTTCTACACTTTCTGTCTATATTTTTACAAAAGTTAATATTTTTATAATTCTGAAAAAATATGCGCGGTTCACATAACGTTAATGCAAGTAATAAAACAAAAAGTAATTTTCTTATGGATTTCAAATACATTTTATATCACTTTGACAAATATACAAAAATTATCATTATGTGACTGTAGTCACTCATTGCTTAAATAGCAATGAAATGCCATACTATTTTTTTAGCAGAACATTTTTCAGTTACTCATAAATGTTATGCTTGGAGAAGAAAATTTTCCTTTCATTCTATTTTTAAAATTGTGAAATCTGTTCTGTACAATTTCAACATCTTACCAGGTTAATGCAATCGTCTGATTTAAATATCTTTTGTAATCTTTAAAAAAGCTCTCTAAAAAAAGAAAAGTAAGAAATAAATTTCCTCTTCCGATATCTAATTATAGAAAAATAAGTAATTATATAAAAGATATTCTGCTAAAAAAAGAGAATAGTATAATATTGTACTATACAGTTGCTACTCTATTAAAACACAACTCTATTCCAACAGAATAGAATCTGTATTAAAGACAAATGGTACGTCATTTTTTTATTAATAAGACAACTAGATAATACCTAATATTTTTCAAATATTTATATTATTCCGTTTATCTCCCGTATATTAACTCTGCATTCATTTCTTAAGACAAATACAGATTTGTTGCGTATTCACAAATCGTATCCATTGTTGAATATCAATTAATGATACGAAACAGCATGATATTATATTTCTATCTACGTTGATATGCAATAATGATATGGACAATACACAACAATGTATCCACCTTTAATAACATCTAATTATCTTAATATAGATTTGATGATATACACTGCTGATCTATTATTCCATTAGAATGCCTATTTTGCAAGATTTATTTGGCTAAAAATATTCCGCGCAAACAATCGACAAAGAGACGATTCACAGAACATGCCAAACGAAACGAGTGACGTCGCGACTCATTTAAATGATAAGTAAAACCTATATTAATCTTGTATTTATTATTTACTGTCAATATTTAAATATCGAGTAATATAAATTTAATACTATAATCTGTTTTAATGTATATTTCACAATACTTGTTCAGCCGAATGTCTATCGTGCGAATAATTGACAAAGCAACAACTATATTTTCAGATAAGATTAAAAATCTTATCTTAAATATTTAATTTGTTTGTATTAAGCGAAATAATGATGATCGTAAAAGGCGAACGTATACTATCTATTATTCAAAATATGTATAAAAAATGTTTGAACATCGTGCCGCCGAATGTCGCGTCATTTGACGCGTGAAGTTGGCCGCACGAGAAATTAGTTCCTACCGCCTCCTCCCCACCCGTCTCAACTACTTCACGTATCGTTCGCATATCGCAGAACGCGATCGAACGCGACGAGTGTCAGACGGACCGGCTGCGGAAGGGCGACAAGATTTGATCAAATGGTAATTGAAACGTTGAAATATTAACCCTAGCATAGTTAAGAGATTCGGGTATTCGCGACGTCAAGAGCGGGACACACAGCGTTGCCGATCCGCCGTGTCATTGCGTCGTTCTTGGCACGCGAAGGTGACCGCGCGCGGCAACGCGCGCGACACCCCCCGCCATCTTGATTACATATTCGTGCTTTATGTCGCAGATCGTGGCGGACACGGAACGGACCGGCTCCGAGACGATTAAACGGTAATTGAAACATAATTGCGATGGTAACTACTGCGTAGCTTGAACAGGTTTGGTATTCGCGACGCCAAGAACGGGACGTAACGCGTCATCGAGCTGCCGCGTCGTTGTGTTGTTTTTGGCGCGTAAAGGTGACCGCGGAAGATGATAAGTTTTCTCGTTTTGTGGCGTACATAGAATGGATCGGCCCCGAGACGAGTGACAGCACGACTAGATCAAACGATAATTAAAATATTACGATATTAATTGTCACGCAGCTATAATAGATTTTTGATATTCGCGACGTCAAGAACGGGACGTATCGTCAAATCGCCGCGTCGTTCTTGACGATAAAGACAAAGTATACATAATAGTATAATAATATAAGTATAATAGCATAAGTATAATACAGCGTATAGTATATTGTAGCATAAGTATAATATAGTATAATACAATAGCATAATATACTGCACATTAATATATTGTATAATAAATAAACGATTTTTAATTATCATTTAACATTAAAAAATTTAAAAAATATGTAATTAAAATATTTATAATATAATTAATATTAGCAGAATATATAAATAAAATACCTAACATATTTATATATTATTTTTATATGTATCTGTATGTGTTACAGAGTAGAGTGTTTATATCATAATTCTTTTGCACATCATGATGCCTAAAAACCTCGAAAAGAGTTTTAACTGAGAAAATGAAGAAGAAGAAGACCTGAGAGGAGGAGGAGGCGTAGAAGACGCATCAGGCATTGGTAGAGCAACTTTGCGGTAAGCATTATTGTTTATTTTCGTATAATTATTCAGTTTTTTCTATTTATTCGGATTAAAGGAAACAAGTAATCTAAATTTTCATAAACGTTTATTCTTATAAAGATCTTTTTTGTGAAAAATGTAATTATTTTTAAAAATATTGAATTGAGGGACGATTAAAAAAATTCTTTGCAGATAAAAATTGCTTTTTAAATTAATGGTTAGTTTGAATGCTACTATAATTTGAATCCTTTATTGTATGTTACAGAATCATCGTAGCTACGTGGCTGATAACTCTACTGTTGCGCATCGGTCGGTGAGTGATAAGAAGCTTTATTGAGGCGACGAATCTATGAAACATTATGATATCATTATATAATGATATTAGAAATAAATATAAAATTTCACGGATCCATTACTTCGAAATAGACAATCTATAAAAGATTAATTACAACAAATACTTAGTCTTAAAATTGTCTTTTGTTCTTTGTTAATTTCATGTACTATTAAAATAAAAATCAGAATTTTAGTGTCACTAAACTAATACTTTCCTAAAATTTATTACAAATAAGTAAATATTTAAATTTAAAAAAATCAAAATAAGCTTCCTTTTTTCTTACCAACAATAATAAAAAAATTCTTATATTTGAAGTTGCATCTTAATAAAAATAATTCTATCAATAAAAGGTTCTTGAAACATCTCCACCGATTCGAATGGATAGTCCTCTTTTCCTCCATAAATATGTAACGGATCAATGAAAATTATATTAAATAATTTTATATACACATCAGTATAATTATATTAGAAATAAATGTAAAACTTCATAGCTTCGTTGCCTTAAAATTAATGGCATATAAAGAGTTATGGTAATATTTAATCTTGGACAATATTTTCATTATATATTAACATTGCATGTAATTATAAAAACTCATCAATGCCTGTGAAAATTAAATCTCAATTAAATTTCAACTTATTGTTCGGTTTAGAATTCTCATTAATATAGGATTTGTCATAGGTCCGTTGTACTCATGTGATTGCTTAATCGATTTAGAGATAAAAATACAAGTAGGCAGAGATACTATTATAATTTGCACGGGTAGGTAGGAATACTATCAGAGGATAAGGGAATTATAATTCAAATATTGAAAAGGTATAATTAACATAAAGGTAATAATTAACATAAAAATAGATACAGCAAGAAATGTAGGAAATAATAATATTTTTATAAAGGGATTTTATAGGGGAATAAGGGATATAGCAGGAATATTTTTATAAAATATGCAAACAAAATATTATATTTTATTGTTAAATTCTAATATAAACAACATATTAAAATACAATTTAATATATAAAATATTATCTTTTAAAATATTATCTTTATTCAAATGAGCAAACAAGGCTATATTCGGTTAAAGCGGATCTTGACGTCTAATAATATTTTTATATCAAATTTTACAACTTCTAGTTCAAGCAAACATTACACTGATTACTTGTCGGTCTTGAAACAAAATCCTAATCTAAAATTAAAGTACACAATAGTTGCTTTTTATTTGCACACAAGTGAAACTGAGTCTCAAATGAGCTGAGTATTTCATACTCAGATTAATGACGTCATTATTTGCTTAGATTGGTAAAAAGTTATCACATGACAACACAGGTTCAAACCTCACTTTTAAAGTGAGTTTATGAGATTCACTAAAGCACATGGTCTTGTGCAGATCTATGTGCAGATAAGCAAAAACTCAAATCTCACTTGTCAGAATGTAAAAGGAACGCATATTCAATTGAGTCATGACACAAGTGAGAATTATCTGAGAATCGGTGTAAATGGAAAGCAACTAATATCACAAATTAAACTGACAAGCAATTTAATAATATTATCTGTTATTTATTATTATTGTGTACATTATATTAAGCTTCTAATATGTATAATATTAAATTCGGGTGGATGTTATTAAAACCCTTTAATTCAAATATAATTAAGCATATTAAGCAAATATACGTTAAATTTGAAAATTAAACCACGCGTGCTTTATTATTTCTGTTCGAAATTTCACAGAAATCAAAGAAGCAGATATATTTCAATGTATTTACCTTTGAATTACTATTTTAGAATTATTCACCATGAAAGCATTCTATCGAGTACATAATATGATTACACACACACACACACACACACACACACACACACA
>NW_017305430.1:144821-147537 GCF_001594115.1 Trachymyrmex septentrionalis
CACACACACACACACACACACACACACACACACACACACACAAAATATTATATATATAAAAAATTATTTTAATTATTGTGAATCACAGATCAGGTATTTACTAAAGATTTTTAGATGCTGAAAACGATGCTGCAGGCCAAATTTTATCAGTACGTCAGGTTTCAGAAATAATCAAGATTTAATGTAAAAAAAATGACTTTTTCCAATATAAAATTTTTTTGTAAAGATTAATATTATCTTGAAATTTTGATTAGAAATGAATGTATTGTTTATCTTTTATAAAATGCATTTCTTTAAATTTTAATATTTTACTTTTTAATCATGTTATGAAGGATTTAAATATCTACAGGATTTTTCTAAGTAAATTAGCAAATTTTTCGTCTATGACGATGAAGTCATACCTATATATGTACAATTTCTAGTTCGTAAATATCGATACGTATACATAGACCATACAAGTTCTGTTCTGAAACATTTTTTTTTACTTTTTTTTTTGAGATATTTGAGGTGGGCAATTAAAATGAGACGGCTTGTGAATGCGTGTGTGTTTACACGTACACAAATGTCTCGTTTTAATTGGTCTCCTCGAATATATAAAAAAAATGCATTTTCAAAAAAATGTTTCAGACAAAAGTTGTATGACCTATGTGTATCGATAGTCACAAACTAAAAACTATAAGTACTCATATATGAATAATAAATGATTTATTATTTATATTTACTTATATATATGACTTTATCGTCATAGCCGGATAATTTGCTATCTTAGAAAATCCCTGTATTTAAATCCTTCATAACAAAGTTCTAAAGTAAGATATTGAAATAAAAAATGTGTTTTATAGGGAATGAACAATACATTCATAATTTCTGATTAGAATTACAAAATAACTTTTACTAACTTTAATTTTAAAAAATTCAAATATTGTAAAAAATCATTTTTTTGCACATTAAAACTTATTATTTCAGAAATCTGCTAATGAAATTTGGCTTGGTAGTACCATTTTCAACATTCATAAATCTAGAAGAAACACCTTATTTGGATCAAATTAAGTTTTTTGCTGTAAATTAGTATTATTCTCAGACAAGATTAATTCGATAAAACATCACTGTTTTTCACATCAGATAAACATTCAATCAACATGTTCGTACAGGCGGGAAATTGTATATAATCCTCATCATAAAAAGTTATTTTTTATCAATTTGCATCTTGTCAATTTACTGTGATTAAAGCGTGTTAAAAACTAAAAGTATCCATGTGAAGCCAAAATTATTCGGACTTTTTTAGCGATTTTCGGAAGCAATAGGTAGTTTTGATAGTCAGTAAACGACGATCAGTTTGTGAATTGTAAAGTGGAGTCATGAAATTAATTTTTATATTTTAAAAGAATATTTTAATCTTTTTTTTTTTCATTATATATTCTTACATTTGTGATTAATATTAATATTGTATTATTATTATCTTAATTATCTTGATGATAAAAAAATCAATTGTAGATTTAACATAGGTACGACGATTATTTAGTAAGCAATGCTTACACAAAATTTTGATTATTAAGTTAATATTCATAATTAATTTGTCTATTTTTGAAAACTTTTTTACAAAGAAAATAGTTCAGAACGAGTATATTGTAGTTTTTAATCTTTGGTTTCTTTTAAGAAACCATTTTTCTCTTTCCAGGTACCTGCTTAGAGATTCTGCCATTTCAGGATATGGATATTATAATATTAATTATTGAATAATATAAATTATTTTGATCTACGTATATCTATATGTTTTAAACTAAAATACATGCGCTGAAACTTTATTTGATAAAACGTTAGCTCTTATTGATTTAATAATTTTATAAAGAGAAAGCTTTATATATACTTATTCATTAAATATTTTTATTATTATATGAATATAATTTAATATACGTGCGAGTATTTAATAATTTCGAGACAAATCGAATAGGTACCTCGATATCAATGGAATATACTATATTTTATATAGACTGTAAAATTAATTTTAATATGTCAAAGTTAATGTTAGAAAAAGATAATTGATAAATTGTGTCACTATTTAATTATAATACCAATTATAACATTAATTTAATTGTAATTTTTTTTTTAATTCCACTGTTATCGGGTTCGATATGCCTCGAACAATTGGTACCCGATAATTATTATTGGTAGGTACACGCATGTATATGATAAGTTAGAATAAAAGCGCATGAATTTTATTATTAAATATACTCGTTCCTAATCATAATAAAAATAATAAAAATCATTCTGTCTATGTACTTTTAAAAAAAAAATTTTGCTTAATAATTGAAGATTTTTTCGCGCAAATTTCTTACAATTAATAATAGGAGCATGATGAATATTAAATAGATTATCACAAAGATATTCAAGATTCTACATTGTTTACAGAAATACGAAAAATAATGATTGTCGTTCACTGGCTATTGCGAAATCACTGTTTAGGAGGATCTGAGATTTGCTCTCTTCTGCGTCGAAGTCCTTAATGTTTTACGGATCGTTTAACTTTTCTTCATGGATTAATTTCATCCAAGAGAACGAGAGTACGTTCAGTTCATTTTTCTTCTTGAGAATCATTCCTTTTTGTTGATTACTATAATTGACCTAAATATTATTCGATGGAGGGGTCTTGATTTGGCCAAATTGTTGTCAGTTATTTTTCATTGAATGCAACTCTAATATATATATATATATATAT
>NW_017305430.1:151966-153257 GCF_001594115.1 Trachymyrmex septentrionalis
TATATGTATATATATATATATATAGGATTTAAATGCGATTTGGACCTCAATGTTGAACTGTTTCCTTTCGAATAGACTTGATCCGCAAATACAGGCGCTTGACAAGTTCGCGAGCCTTTAAATTACAGTGGAAGGAATGTTCTTCAATTCGATGGAATACTTGCACCTGGTGATTGATTTCTACCAAGCTATTCATTTAATAAATTAAATTACGCACAGTTGACAGCAAAATCAATCATAAGCTTTTGGTTAGTAATCAATTTTATAATGGCGTGAAAATTAAAATATAATCCATCAGAATTTCGGTTGCATATATTGTTTCAAATTAGAACTAAAAATTTTACTTTCATAATAAATATTTTTACCGTGAGAAACATTAAATAATAAAAATATAAGTAATTGGAGTCTGCATAAATAAATGTATATTGATATAAAATTAATTGCATAAATAATTATATAATATCTTAGTAAACAATATCTTTAACGTTAAAATGCTGTCAAGTAATTTTATTTTGTTTATTCGGATGTATTTTATTTATTTAAAAGATTTCAAAATATCAGGAAAATACGAAAACCATTATGTTCGTTCGCACACATGTTATCATGCTATCGACAAGCATTGATAAAAATATTTTCGCACATTCGACAAAGTGAAGAACGAGTCCGGCAAAATCCCAACGCCAAATGTTAACAGTGGTGTAAAATAGCGAAGCGAAATAACGTGGCGTCGTTTAGATTACAAAATGTACATGCAACCTCTGCCATAAAGTGGCTGTTTCACTTTATTACACACGCCTACATCGTAATGCGACTTGTGCATTTCTCTCCCCATTCCCGGCGAGAAGTCTTTCATTCTCCTCACGACATCGGGATGCCTGTACGGCTTTGTTACCCCGTCGCAAGATTAACGAGGTCTCACGCAAGGGAGGTCTGTTTGTTCGTTGCACACGGAGCTGATGGCAGTGTAACGAGACGTGTTCACCGCCGTGCACATAAGATTGAGCCTTCCGAGGCTAGACGGGAAAGTAGTTGCATGGTAAACGCGGATGAGGCGTTGTGTCAGGTCAGTCCATGCAAGTTGCCGTAACTTAACGCTTCTTATTTAACGATGGACTTTAACGGTTCACGACATTGCAAGTGCACGACAACTTAACTTTCGGATATGCTTCTATGCACGCTATGAATATTTATTTCTCATTTCACAACTGTCTCTTAAATTTAAATCGAAATAGATTAACATATTATACAAAATGTAAAACACAATAACACCTTTAAGAAGATTTAGCTGAGT
>NW_017305430.1:153357-163801 GCF_001594115.1 Trachymyrmex septentrionalis
TGATTAACATACAAAATGTAAAACACAATAACACCTTTAAGAAGATTTAGCTGAGTGGTTATAAATAATATTTAATAAGTGACTCGAAAAATGATTACGTTATGTCGTACATTCAGTACGAAAAGTATAGAAATATTTAAATTGTCGCTGTTTGTTCCGTGCACGCTAAATTTCGCATTTTGCAATGCAACTGTGCTATCTTTCCCTACTGTGATATTTGCTCTCTCTTTACTTCAATGAAGAGTACTTCGCTGTATTGACCAATACTGATATTAATATCGCTACTCTAGATCAATAAAAGCTGGGAACTTTATGTAACGTCAATTACGATATTGCGAAAGCAGATGTTTTTTTTTATAGAAAAATCATATATAAATATTTTGTATATAACAATGTAGTTTGCGATTTATTTCAGAAAAATATTTTGTGAAAACAAATATAGAATTACAAGTAAATTAAATTGAATGTAATTATAAATAAATTTACTTTAAAATTTTCTATACATTTTTAAATACATTAATAATTGTTTCACTAATATATAAATAATTGAGCAAAATTATTTAATAAATTTAATTTTCCAAAGAATTACAGAAATACGCGAATCTTATGATATAATCTACTTTTATTATCTTCAATAACTTGAAATGTCAATATCTGAAAAATAAAATAGGTTTTAGATATAAATAGGTTTTAGATAAAATCAATAAAAATTACTTGATATTAGCCGGAAATTCTCAAGAAATAAAATTTACGATTGATGGTTTTAATTGACATTAATTACAATTATAATTTCTCATCAGATTGATAAACCTATTACTTAATTATAGATTTATATCTTATCTCGTTAATATGAATCGCTTCAAACTCGCATATAGACAACTTATATTTCATTTCACTTCGCGATAAACTTGCACGGAAAAATCAGCGTCATAAACACAATTTTTTATCGTTTATACATTTCTTATTTCTTCTTACAAGTAGGATTTTAATACAGGACAATAGCATGTGAACGTGTCAAAAGAGAAAATTGTACGTCGCAAACTGCAATGCAAAACACAAACTGCGATATAAATCGCGGCGTTCTTGTCCCTCATCTGAATTTCGCCACGTGTGGGATTATTCGCGACTAGCGTACGAAGATCTATCTCTCGATCTAAAATTCGTCGCGTCTAGCTGCGCCTCCGGGGTCCAGGGTGATACAGTACCGCGTATGTGCCATACGTTGCATGGACTGGGAAAGAGAGACAGAGAAAAAAAGAGAGAGAAAGAAGAATCGTGTGGATGCTCATGTGACACTGCTGTCGCGTATTGAGAAAAATTACCATATCATGCAAATCTGGGCACGAGCCCAAAACACCTCCGGTTCGGCGCGACGACTACGAGCACGGGCGGGTGGCACGTTCGGATAAAAGTTGATAGAGCGTAACGCATTTGTGCTGCCAACACGCAATTCCGTCCGACCGAAACAACAGTGACGAGACGGTCCCTCCTGCTTTGTGCTCTCACAGTAGATCGTCCGAAAAACGCATGCCCGACGGGATACGAGGGAACGATCGGGTCTAATGGAGATCGTTCCGCGCGTTGCATCAACGATTTTTGCGCCAATATTGATACGTTCGCTAAACGCACAGTATAGCCTGTAAAAGCGGACTCACGCTCGGATGGGTCACATAATATCGCTGTAAACAATACGCAACTTGTTCTAAAAGGGCGCGTTATTTCCGATAATACTGCATTCGTGAATATTTTACATAATATTTTCATCTTTAAAAACCAATAATTAGAATTAGATCTACTATAAACGCTACAAGGATCGATTGTTATAAAAATAGGTACAATGCTGATAAATTTCATTAGAAATTACATTATCCACTTGATTTTTATGAACAAATACTAGTCTGCGTTTTATAAAAATCAAAATTTGTATAGAACGAAATTTATTTTCCATTATTTTATAATTTTAAGCAGCTATACTATTCAAGAAAATTTTATAAAATTAGATTACAAAAAGAACCATTTTAATTATGTTTTTTCATGCAGAAAATTTTATCTTTTTATATTTTATTATTAATCAAGCAGCATATTTTATGTTTCTGCAGCATTTTTAAGCAGCATATTTTCTACAAAACTACTATTTTCTAATCTGATTGAATACTTGATTGACTGATGTACACACGCGGAAATAAAACGGAAAAAGCACTTTAATGCACATTTCTCGATTCTGAAGATATACAAGATACAAAAGAGATACACGATATATGACGAGGAATAAAAATGTGTTCGAATGCGTGTCGATTTATATAACGTGCATCCTGCAATGTAAACATTATCTCTACGTGGTCTCACGTGTGCCATTTTGCGACACGTACATCGATAGCATTTTCCTCGATGCCATTATTGTTGGATCTTCGCTTCATCTCGAAGTGGCTCGTCCATTATTGAAAGAACAATAGCCCGTGGCTGCGAGAGAAGTCGGGGAACCGTAGACGTATCGTGGAAGGACGACGAGCCACTCCCAAGTTTGGAGCACCCTTGGTGATCGTTCCGTTTCTTAACTGCTCGTTACTTGTATCTTTGGCAAACGTAGCACGTACATATGTAAGATGTATATCGATCCTATAATTATTTTACCACTCTTCAAGAAGTAGACGTCATCGGCAATTATAAATATGTAATGACAATAAATAATTAATAAATTTGCAACGGATATAACTAAGGATATAGGAAAATCTGTAATTGTTGAAATTTTGTTAAAATTGATGTTAATCTCTCTTTTTGACTCTTACAGTCAGCTGATTAGATTCATACTTCACCTCGGCGAACCTAAATCGTGTCGAATACAAAGTCGTAATTAAATCATAATGATATCACAGGATGTCATTATTAATTGTCACTTAAAAATGAACTTATAAGTGACAAATAAGGTTATATAATGATGTCCTCATAATACTGTTATGACTTCTGTTTTATTTGAGAAGATTCTTGGATATCTATTGCCAAAAATAGAATTTGAAAAAGTACCGTTTCTGAAAAATCTTACAGACGAATGTGTACAAACGGATGAACGAATCAGCACTGTGATATTGTAAAGTAGTTGTTATGCTGCACTACTTAATAAAAAAAAGAGTATATATAAATCAATCGATGAACAATAAAAATAATATGAGATAATTCGTCTTGTTAGAATATAATTTTTAAGAAATAGTTTTATCGTAAATGAAAAGTCATTGCAGAATTATTAACCATTTATTAACATAAAAGGATTTATTTTTTATTTGTACACAAAAAATAACATTTAGAATATTTGCAACCACTCTCTGCTTTTTATAATTTACACGAATAATTTTACTTTATCAACTTTCTTAAGTAAACACGTATTACAGCAATCTAACGTATACAATAATATTAACCAATTATCGAATTAATTACACAGTTGTGCAATCCGCATTTACTTGGCACTTCCTCCTCACAGAGATGCTCAATACCGTGACAGTTAATACCGCTATCGATCCCTCTATACAACCGGGTCCATAATAGGCCATTATCAACGTTAGTACTTCGTCTGTGCTTCCAGTTTCTGGTAAATTCAAGTGGATTTACAGAACGGTGGGTTGCACCGACGTGTTTTTCACGAAAATAAAATCCAGTTTAAACCGCAAGTCGTTGTCGTGAGTGGCCACTGCCAGGAGCTACTTGTCGTTTAGAAAGTGGAGATCAAGTAACGATGCATTCCACCTCGTTGACGGAAATTACACCGGTCAGTACACGTCGGTCCAATTACGGCGACTGGGGTGCGGTAATTGGGGGGAGGGATGTGGATTGGAGGCTGAGTCGTAATCGGATTACACTTTGAGAGTACCGTAATCCAAAGTCTTCCCCCGCCCCCATCCCTCTCTCTCTCTCTCTCTCTCTCTCTCTCTCTCTCTCTCTCTCTCTCTCTCTCTATTCACCCCTTCATCTCTATTCACCCCTTCTCTCTCTCTCTCTCTCTCTCTCTCTCTCTCTCGCTTTTCGCGCAAACAATTAAATTTCGCAGTATTGACTATATCTCTGGCAACTCTCCAGGAGACACGAACCACCTCCTTTACGCGGTCATGTGACTTTTATGATGCAGCACTCGCAAGACAGAATCGTAGGGTTGAATTCAACGAGGTAGGATAAGCAAACCAATATTTTGCGCGACTGTATGCAGGTTACAGAAAGTCCCGGGATTACAAAGCACTGACCTAGCAATCCTTCGCTTCTACCCTGTTTCTGGTGCATCGGAGTACCCAGATTACCGAGTAACAGCGAACATCTTTGAGAATAAAAGCTATGGATAAAACTAAAAAAAGCAGAGAGAAAAAAGTAGGGAGAAAAAGAGAAAGAGGAATTAGATTAAACGGTAAAGGATCTGAGATAACAAATGTAAAAACAATTGGATATTGTAATATTACGTATTAAATGAAGATTGAATTAACTGCCTTTGTAAGCTTTCAATTAAATTATAAAAATCCAGTAAATTCGAGCGATTTTACATCTTATTATTTTTAAAAGGGTTACAAATCTGCCATAAAAATACGCGATAAAAAAGAATTTAACTATTTTTTTGACGTATCTATTTATATGAAACATACATAATAAAGTAGTATATTTTAAATAACTTTATTATGTCCGTATTTGTAGTTGTACGAATAATATAATGTTTACGATTGATTGTATTACGAGTGAATGTGCGGTACTTCGAATAAATAAAGAGGTAAATGCAATCTGAATTACAAATACCCGGAAAGAAAATTCGTTCGAGCGAGATGCTTCGTCGAATACAAAAGGACGAACACGACGGAATGTGGAATAAAATCTAAGCGTCCCACTCTCACAAGAAATTTTGTTGCGTCCTTCGGGATCGAAAAGGGCTGGTATCGCTTCGCTACGACACGCTAGTAAAGTGTTGCTGTCGAAAGGACTAGCGCGAACCTCGGGCGTACATTTCCGCATCAAAATCGGGACAGTGCTGTATCGGAAGATCGAGAGCATCGCGAAGAGAAAGAACTGTGTTATGTACATAGGTACGAACATCTGGTACGACTCGCGAGTTAACAACGGTCGAATAAATTCCCGGCGATATTTTCAATCCCACACCAGGAACTCAATCGGAATTCTCGCAACACGAAAAGTCACATAAATGCAACAGAATCGCTCAACGTTACATACAATGGCGGGAGGATTTACATAAGAACAGGAGCTTAAAGCATGGCATAAAACGATCCCGATCTCGATCTACGAGATACAACTGTAAGAACTGTTTATTACTGTCTTTATGCCACTGGCAGAAAAAAAATATGGATATTTCTAAAAATAGATTCCTCTCTTGATATTCAGTAAAAAATTGTTACTCTTAAGTAGATACTCACCAAAAATATTACTATTTTTTATATCAGTTCAATTCAGAAACAGTTTTGGACATGTTAACGATACTTCTAAAAGTTAATATAATATTATTATAATTTTCTCGATCTATTGAGGGTGGGTCGCTTTTGTACTTACTATAATACTTGATTATCTGTTTTAATCGGATTAGATGCTATACTTTAATTTTAACTGTCTGTGAATGACTTAAATCTTGATGGATTACTGAATTAATGGAGGTATATTTTTCGCAATAAGTTCATTTAAAGATTTTCAGTATATTAAGATCTCTTTTAAAATGATGCTAATTGAGCATCAAATTATTAAATTGCTTGTCAATGATTATGCTTGCTTGTCAAATGTAATAGTTCATTTGCATTCTAATTGTAAATCCGAAAAATCAATTTGGCAATTTGGCGCAATTAAAAAAACTACAAATGTGATCTATAAATTCACATGGAATTATTTGCACTCAAAATCCAGCTTCGACCAGTATAGCCATTACTTCTTACTGTAAACTAATATCTCTGCACTTACATTGCTGAAGAGAACTCCAAAGCGAGTCGAAACGTACAATCAATTTGGAATAACAATGACATCATCTTTCTCGTAAAATAATAAAAGTTATGACATCACAACTTGTACTTCCATTAGTCTTGAATTTTTTTGCTTGTTATTTTAATTATACACACATTCTATTATACTGCTCATGCTGTGCGATCGAAACGCTATTATTCTCTTAAGCTTATATTATATTTTTATGTAAGTGATTCTTGTTATATTAAGAATGTCTTCAATCTACAAGTTGACTGCTGGCTCAAAGCTACTTCTAGTAACCCGATTCATGCAGATTGCCCGAATTGAATATCGAGATTAAATCCGGCTCGGCTATCTCCGTATAACGGAAGTTCCCAGGCGGTAACTTGGCTCAGAGATCTCGGCTTCCCTTCGCGAGATAGTCTCTTGCTCACGGATCGAATCCCGACGATCTTATCCAACGTAACTACGCACACTTCTCGAAACGCCTTCGTAATAGGCGTTAAATCCGATTTACTAGCTCGGATAAACTGATAATAAACTAATGGAAACGAAATAAATCTTGCGCTCAGGTCGACGACCGTGAACCTAATTTGCGCGGTTCTTCTATCGCACGATGCGGCTTTGATGTCCCAAAACAACTACGATTTATGCAAATCCACTGCCTCAAAGTCTGATTGCGATTTTAATTGTCATTTCCTGCTGGCGCAAGCGCGAGTCTCTCGTTTTAAGATCAATCTCGCGTCCCACGTGGTTTAATATATCCAAAATAAAAACTGATTTAACTCTTCATTTTTACTAAACAGAACTTTTCGATTATTATTACGTTACATGTAAAAATGTAATAGTTTATTTAAATACTTTCATTGTTCTGTTTAGTTTTCTCTTATTCTTATTTAAATATTTTATTCAAAATCAAAAAATAAAAGTAAGTAAATTCGCTCGAAGATATTTACCGATCAGAAGCATTTTGAATAACTATCATTTCATTCTGCTGTAGAAAGATGTACTTACTGTTGATGCCGGTTCAATGATCTCGGAAAGCCGATGTTATAATGTTAAAAAGCAACGTTTTCCTTATATACATACACACACAAACACACACACACACACACACACACTTTTATATATATATATATACATCCAATGTCGCTCGACCCACTTCACTTCGCATAACAGGCGATGCAAATTTTTGTCGCGCCGCGCGATCGCGAATGTTATTGCCTCGCGGTCTACTTCCGAAGCAAATACCGCGACATTCTTTACGGACGGGAACGAGCGCGGAAACTTTACAAACAAGATATAAGCGGTGATTATAGATACCACGACGGTACCACGGGATTCAGAGTCCTTCATCGCGATTTAGTCGTCCGTCAATTTTTTACAGCTGAACAGATACGCAAATAGCTCAAACAGTGTTTTCCGTTATTATTGCACCTTCCCTCTTGTTATCACATAATGGATTGTGTAGATGAGAAACAGGTGATCTCTCGTCCTATCAAATAAAAATTTTATTTTATTTATCTTTTGCAATTAAATAATTAGATGAAGCTTATTTATTAATTTATAGCTATTCAAAATAAGATAGTTCTACAAATTGTTTAAAAAAATTTTGGAACAACAAAAAATTCAGAAGTTATAGGTAAGAAAGTAGGATAAAAAGGAAGAATACGTTTTATACACAGTTTATAATTTTTTTACGAGCAAGTCTACGTTATTCAAACTATGTCCGAGTATTTCGTGAGGCAGGATTATTTACTTTGATCCGAAGTCGCAAAAGAGGGTGGATTCTCATCCTATCTCCCTGACCCACCTCATCATACTTCCTGACGTGGCAAAGTTGCGAGACGTAGTGAAGTTGGAGGAGGAGAACGGATTTTAGCGGATTAGAAACTCAGCTTGCTCTTTTTCGTAATGACGTAGAGAGTTCTTCTTCGATGAAGAAACGCGATCGCGTGAGTTGGCGAACATGCGGGACGCGTCCGAGTCAGACGGAAGAGGAAGGCTGGAGAGAAAGAGAAAGAGAGAGGGAGAAAGAGAGAAAGAGTGAGGGGGAGAGGGAGGATAGAGGGTTGGAGATGCATACACGTAGCGGATGTATGCGAATTCCGCGAGGCACTCGGATACGTCCCAAGCACATGCGCGATTTGCCAAAACTTTCAAGTTTGGAAATTTACCAACGGTAAATGGTGATGGTATAAGCTGCGACGTATCTTACAAAGAGGAGGAACGCGTTTCTTAGCCTGGCGTTATATCTTAAAACTTGGCAACTATGACTTTTAAAGATTTTTGGGAGCACCCAGTGCAATTCCGCGCAGGATTGCCAAATCTCGGGGGTGCAAGTGACGTCTTCATCTATAGACGCCCGTGTAAAACGTATCAAGAGTCGATCAATTATTATTATCAATTGCTTCGAACGAGAATAGAATAATATCAGGGTTGCCACAGATCTGAAAAACCGCGAAAAGTCAGGGAAATTGAAATTGGTCAAAGAATCCGCGAAAAGTTAGGGGAAAATGTAAAAAAGTCTGGAATTTCAAAATTTGCTCAGAATTCCCTGAAACTGCTCCTATTCCAAATAATAATAATTATTTTTTTAATATATCTTTATAGAACAATATGTTCAAAACTTGTACACTTTAAATAATTTTAATAAAATAATTAAAACTTATATTTTATTCAGTATTTGATCCCTCTCTTTCGTCATAACTGCATTCAAAACTTTTTTCCAAAACTAATCTATTTTTTGCTATGACTTAAATTTGCACCCAAAATTATACTATGCCACTAAGCTTTTTTTTGCCTTGTTTTTAATAATATAGACTAGCTTTTCTACAATCCGAATGAGTCTATGTTACACTTTCTCCGTCTCGGCTATCATAATTTCCTTTTGCTAATCTTCTTTAATTTTTCGTTAATCATTTAATATTTCTGTTGCAACTTCTTCACGGCACGTGCAAGGGACATTGTGTTTTTTTTTTTTCAGAATTTCTTCTCTGCTTTTGAGTCGAAATTTACTTACATACAGGATACTGGATACAGTCCGATACGTGAGATCGTTGCAATACGTGCCCAATTCCCGCCACGGGGCGGTTTATCGGTCTGTCGATCTTGTCTCGTAAGACTAGCGTCTAGCAAGCCAATAAGCTGAATTAACCACAATTAACGCACGAGGGATGCGGGACGAGGGTTGCAAATACCGCCCCAGAAAGTGGATTGCCTCGCGTAGCGTCTATCAGCCGCTTGATTTATGTACTTGGTGTGACACAGACTATTGTGGTTCGCAGAGTATTGTGGTTATGAAGGCTTCGTCGACGTTAGACGCGCGTTAAACGTGACACGAGAAGCCGATCGTATTTGCAACGATCTCGCTGTCGATTCTGTATCCATCGCGTCGATCGTAATAGATTATCACTTCACCCAATTCGCACTGTCTCTTACATATACCATGAAGAAAGTACAGCCGAGATGCAAAGTTATTCTCAAGACGTTTATGCATTTGGTGTGTCACAAACCAGGTTTGCAACAGATCTGGAAAACCGGGAAAAGTCAGGGGAAAATATAAAAAAGTTTGAAATTTCGAAATTTGCTCACAATTCCCTGAAACTGCTTCTATTCCGAATAATTTTTCAAATATTATATGTGACATTTATAGTTAAATACATTCAAAACTTGTGCATTTTAGACGATTTTAATAAAATAATTAAAATTTATATTTTATTCAGTATTTTTATTTGATCTCTTTTTTCGTCATAACTGCATTTTTTTCCAAAACTAATTTATTTTTCGTTGTTGCTTAAATATTATATAATTTGCATCCGTAATTGTACTACTAAGTTTTTTTTGTGTTGTTTTTAATAATATTGACTAGCTTTTCTACAATCGTGAGTCTAAATCTTAAAATTTACATATTTTATATTAGTCATGGAAAATTTTCTATTTTTATCTGCAAAACCTGGGAAAGTCAGAGAATTTTAAAATTCATTTTCTGTGACAACCCTGAATATATATTCGTAAGACTTTTTAGAAAATAAAACTGGATCAAGTATTAAAGAAGAAAGAAATTTTTGCAAAGATATATTAAAAGTTATATGTTGTTTTGTTATTTAAAAAATCGTCACGTCTTTATGCCAAATAAGTAAAAAATAGAAATTAAAAAAATTCAAGATTAGTTCTAAAAAAATATAACATTTCATATCATGAAAATAATTGATTGCACAATAAAATGGAAACTTTAAAGGATTAAACTATTGTTTATTATAACTTCATTGTTAATTATTAAACGGAATATCTTGATTATTCTATATATCGGCTGTGAAACTTTGTAAGCTTCATAATATATTCCTTACAGAGTTTACTAACTAAAGAATAACACTTCGCCTTTAACTAATACTTTAAAGATAAGCAGGGAAGTAGTCGAAAGTTTAATATATATGATATGGATATAAGTAATAATCCTGTTTCCGCATGCCTATTAAAACTTCAAATTTTTATTGATGCCCTTGTGATAGATATTGAG
>NW_017305430.1:163901-181021 GCF_001594115.1 Trachymyrmex septentrionalis
TTTATATGATATGGATATAAGTAATAATCCTGTTTCCGCATGACTATTAAAACTTCAAATTTTTATTGATGCCCTTGTGATAGATATTGAGATCGATAAAACTACGAGAACCAAGGATGTAATAAATCTATAGACTCGCACTCAGGGGAACAAAGTTGAGAACGAAGACAATTTGCGCAATAAATTATTCATTCGCGCCTATTGTCAGAAGAGCCAATCCGGCTGCGTTGATGGCTTTAATGCATAGTCCATCGCGATCAACGCAAATTTAACGACATTCAAAATCGTGTACGTTTCCGGTGGCCGTTTTGGAAGTACAAGCTTTCGAGCAGCGCGGCGATCTGCATAAATTATGCAACCATTAACTTCGTACGTGGTCGCTCATTCAGCCTCGTTTCGTCGTACCGAAAATTTGAGAACCGTCGCAATTTCTAACTTTATCCATTTATACATTTGCGGTCGTCATCTGCATTTCACGCTTCAAATTTCATTATTCTGCTTACGGATATTGCATTTGGCGGAACTGCGAGTTCTGATACACGCGAGAAGCAAGGCACGAAGCTCAAAAACTTTATATTCTCTAATTACCTTAAATAGTACGATAAATTCAACTTGTCTAGGGAATTATAGGAAGAAATATATAGGAAAAAATGTTGCACGTTAAAACTTTTTTAAAGAAATGATATATTTGTCCGCGAATGTTCGATACACGGTGAAATAGTATCGACTATCGACGGCATTTAGTAGAGAGGCTCTATAAATAACTCGCAATGCCAAGCCATAATTTTCTACCGCGAGGCGAACCATAGCCGTTAATATCGACCGATAAAGCTCCCAATATGTATGCAATCAAGAAGAAGTCGATCGTTTCCAAACTATCGAAGAAGAATGTGACGGGGTGTGACAAGAAAATTGCTTTTAAACCACAGTCGCATCCGCAGCTACCTGTTGGAACTAACTGCACTTTTCTCGCCCTTGTCCCTCGGCTTCTTCGGTCATTTCTTACGGGATGTACTTGGATAAGATCGATTCCATATACCTCATGAACGAACTCCTTCCGATTATTGTCTATGTTTTCTCATTGAGTTCCCATAACTCTTTCCGTTAAAGTGGGATTTATTACTCTACTTTGAAATAAAAGGTTCGATTTAAGAGGAAACCAGTACAAAGAAATTAAAAATACTGAAACTATATATACAATATATTATAAATATACGATAATGGATCTAAAAGACGGTTTGTCAAGGACATATTTTTCTTACTAAAATAAATTGAAAGGTTTCATTAACTTTTTAATGTTTAAAGTATTTAATTTATTACATTATAAGGAAATGCCACAGTCAAGGCTAGATCTTACAATTAGTGTATAATAATATTTCTATATATTATAATATTTGAATACTTAATTAAATTTTTCATTTTTAAATACTTCAAACTGCGCGTCGTACACGGCCAGTCTTTAAAAACGCAATTCTAAATCAAAGCTGGAAATAGTAGTATTATAATATCATAAATTAAATTGATCGTCAATTTTAATAATAATGCTAACAAACATCTTAAAACATTTAAATTTTATAATTTAATTTAATTTTCTAGATAATTTTATTGATTTTTAATCCTTTTACATTCATCGATAAGTTAATTCATAAACGTAAATGTGATACAAAATTACACTC
Organism: Trachymyrmex septentrionalis; assembly: GCF_001594115.1. Lineage (NCBI taxonomy): Eukaryota > Metazoa > Arthropoda > Insecta > Hymenoptera > Formicidae > Trachymyrmex > Trachymyrmex septentrionalis. The sequence goes on from NW_017305430.1 coordinate 165,578, forward strand.
GCGTAATAATATCGCAAGTGGATCTATTAAATCGAGCGTATAAAAGATTTTTAGCTTAATATTCATCGATTACACGAGTACATTACTCATTGAATACGGAAGTAGGACAATAGTGATTTATCGAAGTTCGGAACTAATAATTTTTCGACATTCACCCGACAAAGTACATTCAGACAAGAAAACGTATTTTTCCTTCTTTCACATAAAAGATTAAAAAGTTCGAGAACAAATCGTTTTTCGAAGTCGATTAATATTTAATTATGTAATGTAAAGTTTCAATCTGCATCTATATAATGCAATTTCGTAACGCAACGAGCATGAGGAAGGACATGAATTTCTTGGCCATAGTAGGATCACATGTAGATGCAGCAAATTTACGTTCGACGTAGCATTGCGGCTTCATTTGCTTCTAATGTGGCACGATATCAGAGAAATGAAGCGCTTGCAGGTCGTCCGAATTAACCACACCACCAGGATTGAAACGCGCATCCGTCCTCGATACTCCATGAAATGTTTCCCTTTTCCGTGTATCATTATGCCAAGTTTCGTGTAACACAAGTTAACGCGTCGTCCCATTACATTTTGCTTGATTTCCAATTATTACTAAAGAAATACGGCTCTCTCATCGACATAGTTTCCTTCTTGATATTACATCAGTTAAAGGGGAAACATGAAAAGGAAAAAGAAAAAAAGAGATGTGAAAAAATGAAAGAGAGGATAAAATATAGACTAAAGAACGGTGCCGCGAGAAGTCACGAATTCAATGAGACGACACGCCTTTCCTTGATCCTGTGCGAAAAGTCGTCGAGTTCAGCGCGGTTAAGAGCGTCGTACCTTCCAATAAGCACTGCGACACTCTCTCTTGCTCCTTTTCAAGAGTCTCCGGAAGCTGGATATTACGATCTCCGTGCGATCGCGTTAAGAGGTCCGACTTCTGCTCGCATTGCCGCCTTGAAAAATCGACATTGCTGAACCCAGCATGAGCTCTATTGTTATTGGTATATTTGACATACGTAATACAATCTATACATAGAGAGGAAAGATTCTTTGTTCTTATGAACGGTCCGACAAGTAATCGTTTTGTCGCATCATGTATGAAGAGGAAAGATTGGAGAAAAGAATTTCGCAAATTGTATTTGCAAATCTCCATCAAGTTCTGATCTGACGATTTGTATTATTCCTCAAGAATTGTTTCCATTTTATATTGAATTTGACGAGCTTTCTTTTCTTCCAAGTAAAACTTTAAGTTAGAATTTTAAAAACAATAAATAGAAAGAAGTTATTTTATCACTCATTTTCTTAAACAGAATCGTAAAACGATCACGAACGGATTTAAGAATACTTGAATTGATGGAAAAATAAAGAATGAAAATGAAGCAGAGTGAAATTTGGAAAAATGTTTGAAGATTAGAAGATGCAAAAAATTTAAGAGATACTTATGATTTAATAAAGCTGACAATGAATCTCATAAAATAGATGAAAGGAAAAAATTTAAATGCTGAAATTGAAATATCTCTTCTTTTATTTTGTGGATCAATTCGACATTCTTTTTAGTGCAAAGTGCTTCTTCACAATTAATGTGACTGTTTTGAAAAGTTTCAAAATTAATTGTTGCTTTTTCGAGTCGTATATCATTTCAGGGGATTACGTGCACTTCGCATAAACTTCGCGTCACAAATCCGACATGGCACGCTACGCTAAGCAACAGAAACAAACGCCGTCGTATAAAGCGAGTACAAAAGGCATGAATAAATCACCGGGGCCGGGTTGGAAGTTTGCGGGTCGAAAGGAAACTTTTCATAGGGCGGTCGTCGATTCTAACGTGGAGGTAACTCACCGGGACAAATTCAAGGTACGCCGCGCTGGCGTACACAATTTTTACACAAACACGACCGTAATTCCTATCCGACCGCGCGCGCTTGTTCCTGGTAAATATATAGTGGCATTCGTGGAGGTGACTTCGTTCGCGAGTTTTCTTCCGATTCTACTTACGCTGAAGGTAACTGGAAAACGTTTCATCACACGAGAAATTGGCAGCCGCACGAAAATCGTGAGAACCTGAACCCATAAGGTCATCTAATGATACGTACTTAGATATGAGATACGTTGGCAGCGTATCCGGTTAACTTATAATTTTCTTTAGTACAGTAATTGCTAATGATTCTTAACTCTGAGTTCGATAAATACCAAAGTAAAAAACATAGCGTTTGCAATAATTTGATTCTACGTTGCATTTGAACAAAAAGAAACCATTGATGTTATATGTTTAGAGCCTGATTTTTCATTTTCTAGTTAACTTATAGTTATATTTATCATCCTTTAATGATATCTCTAATGTAAAAATTATATTTTTCTAACTATGATTAATCATTAAACCGGTTTTATAATAATAATTTTAAGACTTTGTTTTTCATTTTCGTATTAATTTATTAGACTATTCTTCTATCAGATTAATCTGATAATAATTGTATTTGCCTGGTAAAAATTATATTTTTTAAGTTATAATTAATTAATCACTAAACGGATGGATTGTAGTGAGTAATTTTTAAAGTTGCCACACTATAAAATCATCAATTTAGTAATTAACCATAATTAGAAAAATACAATTTTTACCAGGCATGTCCCATGTCTTGGAAACCTTTTGCTTTGTTATTCCTTGGAGCCCATAGGTTAGAATCCGTCCTATTATACTCGTGACTTGCGCATTTTTTTTCTTTGAAACACTACCTGGCTAAATAACGGTTTATATTTTTCCTCTTTTTTTTTAAATAGAAAATCAAATTTTAAATCTTAAGGCTAATTATGTGAAGAAAAATCTTAGTTCATGTTTTGATCGAGAAAAAAACTTCGTTACAAACGACTAATAATTTTCTGAACAAATTGACCAAATCAAATCTTGACCTAGCTACGTCCGTTATTTTACAAATAAAACAGACAATAAGCAGACAGGAGAAAAGTTTTGAATACGAGACGGTTCTGCGTAACAGTTTTGCACGGGTCGGTTTTCGAGCGAGAACTGCCATTTTTCACACGTAAACTGTAGGTACTACGAGTGAGAGAAATGTAGATACTTTGTAGATGGTACAGTTTTTATCCGAAAAAAATGGTGTTTCTTCGCGGCAAGCTGACCTCAAAAAATTGCATTTAAAACAGTTTTCGAAAAAAAAAAAATGTTTTGAAACTGCCTTTTTCTTTTCTATCCATGTTTTGCTCCAGATCGGGGACAGCGTCTCTCCTTTTAAAGGATCCTTATTCGATTTCCACGGGAGCGAATTTTTCCTAGCAAAGTTTACGCGGCGAATTACGCAAACGGAAACGTCAGCATACGTCAGAATCGAGCATACGAGTCGGTTAATTCGTGCGGGGATATCCAGTGGCGTTATAGGCGGATTGCTGAGGGCTTAGACCTTTTCCGAAAATGAATGCGGGCCCTTCGGTTCATTATAAATCATACGCTCGGTTACCCATCATGGCGGTAGAACCATTTTGGTAAGGATTTCTCTATAATGTGCGCTGCAGAAAGCCTTTTGAGTTACGCTCAGGAAACTAGGCCTTTCGCTCGTCTGCATTTTCTACGGCAGAACCGCCGTCGCCATTATCGCTGCGCTTGCTATTCCGACCGCAAGCTGGAAAGGACACTCGAAGCTCGGTACTCCCACTAAACGAATCTTTAGGCATAATTACCGCTAGACGAAAAATTCTAGGCGAATGCCGGGCACGTTGTCTGACCCAACTGACGGATGGTAAACGTGATTTTCATTCCGGAACACGACGATGCTGACGAAACGCGCCTTTTTTCGCACCGTAAGGGAACTTTTCATGCATGGAGCGTGCCGGATCATTAATTTGTCATACGCAATCACGACTGACGTCTGTAAAAAATAAACTATCCAGTTGCTGTATCCGTCAGAATATGCAAGAACACGGAAACGAAAATTATAAACGAGAAAACTTGTATGTCACGAATAATCTATTAACGTATGTGAAATATTTTCTGTCACTATCAAACGATATCAAGTAAGAGATTTTTGTTCCATGGAAAGAACGGTTTTGCTGAAATATCTAAAAATTTGACTAAACAAAAATATGAAAATAATTTGGTTGGATCATCAAAATAATTATGTAAAATCCTTAAGGACAAAAATTTTAATATACTTGTAACTAACTTGGACGATCTATATAATTATTTTGGTCTAAATAACATTATTTTCAAATATATCTAATACACTCTAAATTTCTTGCGGTGAAATCTCATTCTAAGGTCGGTATTCATAGTTGGATCTCATATTTGAGATCGTCTTAAGTACAGTTTTAAGATGTCGTGAACCAGTCAGAAAGCCGCATTAGCATCTTAAGACATTACTTAAGACAGTCTTAAAATAAGAATGGACTATGAAAATACCGCCCTAAGGAAAGTCAAAATACAACCACCCTTCACTTCTCGAAAAAAGACAATTTTTACTCTTTTTTAAGAAATGAAATATTTTCACTTTTTTTCAAAGGTGGTTGTATTTTCACTCTCTCGGGAGTGAGATTTTCACTGCAAGAAATTTAGAGTGTAACTTTTCTGTAGATATTTCGATGAAACAATTCCTTTCGTATAATTATGATATTTATCTTTTTTTTTAATAATCATTAAATTAAACATTATTTTCAACTCTTAAATTTTTTGTTCTAAAATAAATAACTTTTGTTCTAAATGTATCTGTTCGGCAAACGCGTACTCTGCCGTAACGCAATTGTAAGAAGCGATCGCTGTCAATAACAAATAGTTCTTATGGACAATATATATTGCACGCGCGTATACATGCGAGTAAAAGCATCGTAGAAGCTCATCCTTTTCCAGAAAGAAAGAGAACGGATCAATTCTACTCTGTTTGTTTTTGAACATGATGGGAATTTATGGCGAGGAGTACGCCCGACGCCAACCCTCTCGCGTAGCAGATGGTTACAGCACGACGCTGAGATAAGACCAAGACAAATTTTCCGTGGTGGTGGCAAGAAGAAAAAAAAGGGAAGGACGGAGAGACGAGGTGAAACGACACGAAAATTCGTCACGGAAAAGATCGATGTGGCGTAAACGCCATCGCGCAACGATGCTCTCGTTAGGAATCCACTTTCTTTATCCTCAGCGAAGAAAGTTTCGATTTTATCCGCTTGAGAAAATGTACTCCATAATAACGGTCTGATGACGACGTTTAATAATGTCAGACGAGCACGACGGTCTCAATCTTTCAATAAAGACATGTTACTATGCTGGAATAAAATTGTTAGAAAAACCGAACGCGGCTGATATTATTCTACATTTTTATTATTTAGATATGCGTTAAATAATCTCGGCTAACTTTCTCATAATCGATCATACTATTTATATACGAATAATTTATTGAAATCATGTGATTGACACTTCTCTTTGCAGACAATTATTACATTTTTTTAATAATGCTATAATAATAAGATAAATACATAAGATTATTAAAAATATGGAGAAATAAAAATAATAGGGAATTACATTATGGCAGATCTCTTAAGTAAAAGAGACTTTTTAATAATATATCTATAAATCAATTGGAATCAGTTTTTGAATGATTTACTATCTAGAACATTTTTAATATTATTATTTTTCAAAGTTACATGATATCTTTGAAAAATGCACTATTATTCAAAATCTTTTGCGCAGTTTCTATTATCATTTATCTTTTGTTCATAATAATATGATAGTATTTTACAGCGTTTACGCAACTGCACTTGAATAAATAAGTTTTTTTATAATTTTCTCAACAAGCAAAAAGACACATAAATATACATTTACGTACATAATTTATCTATACCTACGTAAATCTTTCTTACGCACGTCTTACTTTTCGAATCTATATATATATATATACGTATGTGTCTCATCGTCTCTCTCTTTCTCTCTCTTTCTCTGTTTCTCTCTCCGTGCGTACCACGAGTAAAATTTTCCGAATTCGTGAGATTCCTCGCGGTTGTATAGCGAAAGGCGCGCGTAAAGTATCTCAAGAGCAACATTCTTGCGCCCTTATCGTGGTCCTGACTGATTATTTCAGCCCTCAAGCGTCAACCTCAACTATGCGGTGTCAAATCCGACGATCGGAAGCGACGAAAAGATCGCGCTCCGGGTAGGAGGGATAATTTTTCGGAATGATTTCTCTCCGCGTCGGTATCGACGAGATAACTCGGTGGCGCGCGTTTCCATTAGCATCGGTTAAAAGTGCTTTCCATTAGCAGCGCCGTCGGACCACGTCGAACAAAAGGGTTTGGATACCAAAGGCGGGCGTGCGCGATGGCGAACTGCTGAAATGAGGACGATGAGAGAAGGGCGTTGGAGGATTGGTGGTCGTCGAGGTCGGGGGGCGAAAGGACCGGCAGATAATGGGTCTTGCTGCGGGCTCTCGGCCTAGGCGTGTATCTACTCAAAATAATATCGCGAGACGATGGGCCGTCATCAATCACGCTGCGTAATGAAAAGCCCAGTCGGCGTTAAGGGTGTGTACACGTGCGCGGGGGTTGCTGAAGCAATGCGCAACTACGGTATATACAGCATCACAGTGCCGAAGAACAAAGCTGTTAGGCTGATATTACATTTGTCATACGGCAAATTTTTTAAACATATTAATTAACTGCAGGATAGAGAGGTTCTCGAATCTCTATCCTATAGCCAATCGACAGGCTTAAAAAATTTGTCATACGACGACAAAAACGGACAAATGTAATTTGGCCTTCATCGGATTGTTCGATCTTGATCTTCATATTACTTTTTAATCATCGTGCGGAAACTTAGTTTTTTTTCTTTTACGTGGAGAAATGCATTACTCCTATACTTGGTTAACGCGCTATTTCATACGTTATTATTATAATCAAAACACCTGCTACGAATCCAATACTAATCCCAGTATTGTAGCTCTTCGGTCACGATTCACTCAGAGTTGCGATCACTTTGCGTAGTAGCAATATGTGGCCTGTCCGTAGTTAATTACTGCATGGTTAAGCAATAATTCATGATCCATGTACTCTATTATTGTTCCTATGTTCCTGTATACAGCCATGCTCTTAAAGAAAGAGATGTTGCCGAGGATTAATCTTTGTCCTTCTTAGTTGAAATGGTTTAATTAGAACAGTGGACTGTTCTCTGTTGAGATGGATAGATAGATAGATAGAGAGAGAAAGGGAGGGAACGAGAGGTCGATGAAACAGGAGCTGGATGAACGTTTCCGGTTCTCCACTTCTCAGACAGGTTGCGCACTGTATATGACCTATCCTGCATAGCGAACAGTTTAGCCCGCAGTGACCCGTAAAGTGATCTGCTAGAATCTTAGCTGCGTTAGAGAGAGATAGATATGTAGATAGATAAAGAGAGTTCCTGCTGGCGATGCAACCTCTCTGCAATAGAACTTGTGATTAGCTAGTTACATAGAGAAGCTCGTCTGATAGGCATTTTACCGCGATGCGAAAGCCTACTTACCAGAAATGCACTTGTGATATGTCGATCAATCACTTCCAAAGTTATCTTGTATGAGACTGGCAAAATGAACAGCTCAAGGGTCTAGATCTTATCAAACTTGCAATACTATTCCGGATATCGATCTTCTAATCATCTTTGGTCTAATTTCCAAAGGGCAATTCTCAAAAGTTGACACAACATATATTGATACTAATTATTATCATAACTCTTTTTTACACATTTCTTATAGAAATTTGATACTGGAAAGTGATTAATTATCATTTTGTATTAAAACTATTAAATTATTTTTCAATATTTTTTATACTCAAGATAATTTTCAGCATTAAATAGGTAAAAGATTTTAATTATTTTATATATTATTTTATTATTAATTAATTTATATTTATTATTATTAATAAAAACGTATATTGTGTGTACACAATTTCTTATTCGCGTATACATATTTTTATTCTTGGAATTCTTTAAAAAAAAAGATTCAGCACATTTACCACATTTTCATTTTTATGGAATAAGTCTTTCAACTGCGCGTTATAGCTTAAACCGTTCGAAAGGGAACAAAGTTTCAACAGCTAATAAAGATACGTTGTTCTTGAGTTACAAACGCAATTTCTGCGTGCACATAATCGCCGATTTATATCAGAGAAATGGCCAAGGGGGACGAATTTCGCACAACGCGCGTTTTAAACGTCACCTCGTAAAACGGAACTTTCGCAGTTTTTTACAAGACAGTAAAAATATGCGGACAAAGTTATTAAAGTCACTGAGCTTACCTTTTCCTTGTAAACGCGACAAATCCCCAAGCCCCAAATACGTCTACTTAAAATTGTACAAGAAAATATATAGTGGTACTCTGGGGGTTTTAACACGACTCGTCAACTACCTATGTATTTTTGTGTCGCATTTTTATTTACTTCGATATTTCAACTTAATCGACTGTGACTGCATAATATTTAATGAGAATTGAGACGGTAAAAATCACGAATCTAGCTTATTCAAACTACTGGACAACTGCTTTATATAGTGACGTTGTAAAACACGCCAAAAGCAAACACGATAATCTACATCGTTTCTTTTCCAATTATATAATCTTAAATGTCGTGCGGAGTAATTTAGAATGCTAAAAATAAAAATATTCAAAGTATTTTGTTATTTACGCGATATGACATACGGAATGGATGATTTTACCGTAATATCTCTAAAAATTTAGCTAGATACATATCTGAAAATAATTTTATTGAATCATTAAAATAATTATACAATACGCTCATCATGCTTGAGTTTCTTGTGTAATTATTTCGATGATCCAACAAAATTATCTTCAGATTTGTATACAAATTTTTATATACTTTAGTAAATTCGTTCTTTCCTTCCATTCTATATAAATCAGATTTCTTCTAGAATTGGAACTAAAATTGTGTAACATCAATGAAATTAGAAAACTATTTTGATTTGATGAAATCAGAATTAATAAAATAAAATTAGAATTAACAAAATAATTTTAACAGTAATTCTTTATTGTAATTTTGTATGTATCTGTTTTAAGGCGAATCTTATAGCATTGTTCAGAAAATCTAACGAATAATTTAATTGTAATTCAAATCTGCAAATAACCGCTTTTGCCAATATGCTGCTATTACATGAACAAACACGTACGCGCACTGTAGTCAGATAGACAGAAATGATCTCGCGAAATCGGATAGAACTGCAGCACGTGGATCTATACGCTTTAGCATTAGCAAACATAGCACTGTGCTGTAGCATGTATCGTAAAGCGACCGCGCGTTCACATGATTAGAGTGCTTTTGTTTCAATTTCATAGCTCGCGAGGTAATAGCGACGCGAATTTGCGATCTATGTAGAGGACGCGTTTAATTAGCGGTCGCACTGTTGTACGCGAGGACGAAGAATGGAGCCACTATGAAATTAGAGACACCAGAAGCGACAATTGCTACGATAACGCAGTCACGTCGATTTATTCCAGAGGCGACGAGAGAACACCTCTTACGTTCGATGACTATACTCAGCAGACAATGGCTAATTAGGAACAAGTAGCACTCGAAAACGCATCGATTTGCTGGATGTCGCGAATTGACGGAAGGGCGATTAGCATGCCGAAAACGCAGTGTTTACGCAAGCTCGTATTGTTCGTAAACCGTGAGATTGCGCGGAGAAGTAACGGTGGTAATCCGCTCTTCACTGATTATGTGTTTCAGTAATTGGCAGTAATTTCTCAGACTAACTAGGCTTTATTTTCATCGCTGTTCAGCAAGTTAAAAAGTTTCTCGAAGAGTAGATGTATGGTGTCTAGGAAAATAGGGTGTTTCCGTTGTAAATATTTGTGCGAGTGAAAAGACGATATCGATATAAAATGGATAATTAAAAATTAATAAGATGCTCACAATTTGTGATTGCGTTTTGCTGAGATTTTTTAAGAATAGCTGAAGATAAACTGAGAGTTTTTTGACACAAATATATATTTATTTGTATACACAAATGTCTATTTATTTGTTATCAAACTATTATAATGTAAGTAAATAACAATTTATATATTTTTGTTTTAGCAATAAATATATACATAATTGTACACCAAAAATAATTACAAATGATAGTTAAATTATAGTCATTGCAACTATTTGCTGGTAATAACTATAAATTATAATTATTACCATCAAATGATTACAATTAATAAAATTCAACTATAATTTGTAATTATTTTTGATGATACTATTATATGTACATATTTGCTGATAGAACAATTATTATTATTGTTAACATTACAACCATAACCCATAATTATGGTAACGTGTGTAATTAAGATATACGAGTAAGTACGATAATATAAGTACGATATGTAATTTAGTCATAAATACCAAATACTTTTCTCTTAAGTTCTTCCGCACGCAATTAAATGTCACGATGTAGAAAAGTTAATAATTTTTGCATGTCCAACCAAATACAGATAGTAAATAAAATACAAGACAAAATATCTACAGCAAAGTAAAATAATATTTGAAGGTCGCGTTGCGTTCAAAAGATTAATCATAGGAATTTCATAGAAATTGAGACCCTTTCAAATTATGTAAGTTACTTTATATAATACTGGATAGTTTCGGAAGCCTTCCTTGCTGCAAAGTTTATCTCACTCGTGCAATCTCGAGCTTTATTTCGTGACTATCTCTCTAAACGATAACTGAAAAGTCGAATAAATTTTCAACAAATATTCGCAATCAGGCAATGATATCACTTAAAACTCAATTACTGAATTGCTTACCGCAGATTGCTAAACAAATCGGCGCGGTGGCGATAGCTTTTCAAAAAGTCATCAAACGGAAAAGCGGCGCGGTAGAAACGGCACGATTCAGAATTTGATTAAACTAACATGACTCCGCTGATGAGTTTAAGTTCGAACTCGGCGATCGCGGTATTTTCTCATAGGTCGCTCGAACGTCGTAATTAGTGGTAATTACCATCGGAGTGGACACAGCAGTTCAGTATTTCATTATCGATAATAGTCATCCCGTTTTACGACGTCGAAACGGTGCTGGCGCGAGGCTGAAAATGGGGTCGGCGAGTGAGCCGGTCAACGCGCGAGAGGGCGAAAAGTCAATCAGAAATCGGGTGTTGAGGGCCAACTCGGGGTGGGAGCCAGGGGGAAGAGAAGTTGGTCGGTGGAAATGGCGGATTAACCCGAATAATCTGTGGAATAGGCGAGAAGAGGAAAACTGGGAGAGTGCATGTCGCGTGCGCGTGTATACGTGCGAATGTGTGCGATTGTAGAGAGTGGGAGAGAAAGGATGGGAAATGTATGAAACGGGAGAGAAATGACGGAAAAAGGGATGGCGGGAATACATGGAACGATAGCCTTGGACCGAGCTGAACGAGTTCAGAACGCCTTGCACGTGACGCCCGTACAATCCGCTAATTGAAGGAAAGCAATTAAAAATGTTTAATCGAACGTTCGTTTATGGCGGACGGTACGGGAGGGAGATATCCAATCGCAATGCCGTCAATTTCTATCAGCGCCGCGTGGTGTTGTCCGACTTATGGATTATAGTCTTCTCGTTTTGCTTCTAATAACGTAAGCTTATCGATCAAACATATTGATATCGATGCATCGATGTGTATTGTTATGCCATATTGCATAGCGTTGTTGCGTGAGATTATTATCCCTCTTTTCCCCTTTCATACTCACACATACACACATAGATATGCATACATTTCGTAATTCCACACAGTATGGACAAATTGAAAGAGATTTTACGGAGAAATGTGTACCTATGATTTCTATTGACGAAATAAAAGCGGAAATACAGCAAGATATCCCTGTCACATGCAATATATTCAACTGCTCCCAGCTGGAATAATCGAATGATTCGAATGAATTCATCATTCGGTCCTGATTACCCAAACATTAATTACATAGAATTTAATCAATCCTTTTTGATCACAAGATAAAATAAGTCCGTTTAGTTTTATGTCTTTATAATTATATAAGAAAACAAATAGAAGAATAATATACTTCTTTCTTTATTAGGTTTTTTTCTTTCTTTAGTAGAAGATAAAATTCCACTGGTATCAAATCTTATTTCTTTTATCAAAATTTTATCAAATAAACAAATTTATCAAAAAATTATTTATAAAGTTAATACAAAACTGATAAGTCTCTTTTTTAAGTAAATATGAATAATTTAATTAGTTCTCTCTCTCTCTCTCTCTCTCTCTCTCTCTCTCTCTCTCTCTCTCTCTCTCTCTTTGATCAAGCTGTAATAAATCTATTTAATTTTTTGTCTTGCATATTATATAAGTAAGAATACAAATGAAAAAATATACTATTTTCTTTATTAGATAAAAGATAAAATGCAGCTCGTAATATAAAATCTAATTTTTTTCGTGCTAAATTTAACATAATTAACATAGTTATCAGAAAATTATTCATAAAGCTAGCAGAAAACTTTGGTGAGTCTCCTTTCTAATAAATATGAATAATTAATAAACTGTACTGTTTCCATTTCCAAACTTTAAAACTTTCGCTAATAAATTCTAATAAAAGAAAATATTGTCGTACATTATATTTATTATTTCATTATAGTTCTTAGTAATGTATAAAATTCAGATTATAAAAAACATCTATTGATAAAATTTTTTTCGCATAAGCTTATATAATGGCATTAATTTTTTGTCATAGCTAAACATGACTTTGCGTTTAATATGAAACTCCCATTTGTCTACGTTAAGAGCACTTTTTTAAGATGACCTCTCTTTATCTATTCTATTACATCGAAGTAAATTAAATTGATCATCTTGCCCTAATATTTAAATTTCTACACATCAATTGTTATTTCTAATAACATGGAGTCATTTAAAAAATACGTATTAGCTGTAGTTTCATACCACAATGCCAGTAGATTATTTTTATTGCAAAGATTTAAAATTTCTTAAAATGTAATTTTCATAAAACTTCTCATCTTCATGTGTATTCTTACTACACTTTATAGGCTATTAAGTTTTATAATGCAGAATTAAAGTCGTTATATGTATTTAGCACGATGTAAGAAGCTTATAGGATATTAAAAACGAAATAAGATGTTAGAATATCATCTTCTCTCCCCTGTCTTGTCAACACGTGGAGTGGTGCATTTTCCATTTCCTGCGAGTTTGCGTACTCTCGTGCCATTTCCGTGAGTTTCATCTTTTTCTTGAAGGAAAACATCATGACTTCATAACGAGCTGGCAAGATGCCGCTCTTTACGCAGTCGGAGCACACTGGCAACGTAACTTAATTATGTGCTATATTGCGAGACTTTTGATGGAATAGCTAGGCAGAGTTCTTCGCTTGGAAAATCATAAATATTTTCATTGGACTATTTCCCGGTTTACCATAAAAGAAGATAGAACTGAGATCGCAATTCGTCGTCATTGACGATAAGGATAGAAAACGCGGAGCTGCTTATGATAGAACGATTACATAGAAATAAGAGGCTCTTCTTCATGCATTCCACGAAGCGTTATGTCCCATTTTATGTCCTTCGTTTTAATGACCACGTGCTACACTGTATAATGCAAATATCTTTTTTTAAACATGCATGTACGTTGTACTGATATTAAAATATGAATAACGTTGTAAAAATTTAAACACTGGTCATTTTACGTAGCTCAAAACGGCAATAAATGTAATCAGTTTTTTAAATGCATCTTTTAATGTTTTCGGTTTGGTAATGTAAAATTAAATTTTCACGCAATTATGCGTTTATATAATAAACATATATTATGTGTTATATAAAATATCCTTAATCCTTATTTAATTTTAATTTTACAATGGTACATATTTATTAATATAGAACAAATATATACATATATAAGCGTAATAAATTATCCATTTTTTAATTTATTCTCCTGTTTCTAAATTTCATTAAAATTAATATAAAACTGATTAGTTTTTGTTATCGTATATATATTTTCATAAATATATCTTGCTATTAACAATAATTTTAACTAATTCTAATTAACCTTCCATCTACAGTTTGAATCTTTTTGGTAACTAACAAAATTTTATTCTCAAATTTCTTTAGTTTTATAAATTTCAATTTAAATTTCATCATTTAAGTTAAAAACTATTTGTGATATAATGTGATAGAGATTGAAAGGTAAATTTTTCGGATCTTTGAAAGCTTCAAATAATAAAAATACTTGAGTTGGACAAAAAAAGATCCAGATTGCAGACAAAGGGTTAAAATTTCCTAAGTATATGGATTATGTATTTATTTCAGAGTTACGTAAATGTAATTTTTTACAACTCAATTTTTTAACATTCTGTTAATTACCTAATGAGTTAATAAAAAGAGAACCTTCATTATCTTTAGAAGCAGTTCATCGCGTTTTTACATAATTCGGTTTAACTGAGTTTTATGTAACTGAGTTATATAAAAGCGCGATGAACTGTGTCCCAGAAACGACGACGAATCTTCTCTCTTCGTACCGTCGTTAATAACCTTTGACCCAATGTGTAATTAACAGCGTGTTATGCCTTAACATTAAGGAGAATCTGAGCTGCGCTGTGAGAGAACGCTTGTCGTACGAACCTCAGGCAGTTGTTCGCATTGTCTGTATTGTTCAGGAAAACAATACTGGTAGAGACGAATGGACCGCGGGCGTTGTACGACGACCTGTGTGTAGAAACTGTCGGTACGATGTGGAATCCGGTGACCACTCTTGTTTCCCGGATTTTGAATCTCATGCCGAGAGTTCGAGATGGTAGGTAATCGCCTAGTTCATACAGCTCAGCGAGCTTGCAAAGGAAGTTTAATGACATGATGAATTCGTAACCTAATTCATTAGAGTGTAAGCATCAAATGAATTCGATGCAATAACGCATTTAACCTTCAAGAAAACATAAATGGGACGGTCTACAGGTGAATAAAAGCATTTTATAAAGCAGAGTTGGCTAATCTTTTTGTCTGGTGTATCATTATAGAAGTTCAAAATCTCTAATGTTGCCACTCCGCTACCAAATTAAGCAAAAACAGATTAATCTTACTGGTATTTTCTTTTTTTTGCTTTTTTTATTTTAAAAGCAAAATAACTTTTATCTAAAGCTTTCTTTTATTGTTTATTTCTTTTATTGTATATTATTTTATGTTCGTTTTAAAGTAAATTGTAAATTAAAGTAAGCCAAGTATTTTGATCAGAAGTGTTGCATGTATTTGATTTATTTTCACGCTTAAAGCATTATTCTATCCTTTTTCTTTGATTGACTATCAGATAAAATTCCCTAAAGAATTATCCGATAGTTACCCAAGCAAGTTATGTTGTGACATTAAAATGATGTCAAAGAAGTTCAAATTAATTACTAAAGTCTTATCTACAACAGTCGTACAGTCTGTGTTGCAAGTCGCAAGCTTGTTGAGACATTATTATAATATCAATATTACAATTGATATTTCAGATTGGTTGTCACAATAAGC